>NC_057768.1:12972693-13153103 GCF_010389155.1 Erigeron canadensis | reverse complement strand
CGATGTAAACCATATAAAGCCTTATCGAGACGATATACTGTTTAGGAAAGTCTGGATCCTCAACCCGGCAGTTGTTCGACATACACTTCTTCTTTAATATCACCATACAAAAGCACTCTTTACATCAAGCTGATACACCTTAATACCCTTATAACTAGCATATGCCAGAAATAATAAAGAGCTTCAAGTCTGCTACAGGTAAATGTCTCATCGTAATCAAACCTTCTTGTTGCTCAAATCCTCTAACCACCATCGAGCTTTATTTCGAGTGACTACACCTCTGTCATCGCGTTACAACGAAAACCCAACGCGTTGTTAAGAGATTCACCCGGAGTAAGTCACTAACTTCATACCTCAAGCTTCCGAAACTGAGCCAATTCTTCTTGCATCGCCTCAACCCATGACGGTTCCTTAAGAGCTTCCAACATTCTTAGGCTCAACCTGAGAGATAAAGCAGTAATCAAGTACCAAGTAATTGCCCCAGTATCCTTAACTTCAGCAAACATACACGACGTTTCTTAGATTGATTCCTCGTGCGAACAGAGGCAGAAGCATCACCAATGATTTGCTTGACTGGATGATCCTTGTGGACTCTGGTTTGAGGAACCTTATCGATAGAAAGATCATCTCCCAAATTCGTCTGCACATGTTGCTCTGGAGTTTTGTAATCTGGAGTGTTAGGCTCCTCCTGAGTTTCACCTTCCGTGTCATCAGTATCATAGAAAGGAGAATCAGGTAGAGGTACATGCAAAGGATCAGTAGGAACTATAGGAGCAGGCTCTAAGGTTGAATCTGCTACTTTTGTCCCACTAGATTCTCCAGATTAGAGGTAGGCTCAACTATTGGTGAGGAACCAGAAGAAGAACCAGAAACCGGTCCACCATCCAAGGATCATGAAGAGTAACGACATCCTCCACTGTTGGAACACCGGCAAAAGAAACAGGACCACGAAAAGAAGTGAAGACACCTTCATAATCAAATGATTAGCAGGACCAAGGTGTACAGCAGGTTTGTGACTGACAATTACGACATTTGTACCAAGATCTACTTTTCCAGTCTTCTGATTGTACACTCGCCTAATCGGTGTACTTGGAACATAGCCCAAAAAGAAACCCTCCTCAGATTTAGGTTCAAATTTCCCTTGAGGAAGAGTTTTAAGAAAAGTGCACGGAACACCGAAAAGCTCAACATTCTGTAAATTGGGCTTTTTGTTGTGCAATAGTTCATAACTAGTCTTCTTAAACCGTTTAACTGTCAAAACCCGATTCAGAATGTGACAAGCTGTATTCACTGCCTCTCCCCAGAAAGTAATAGGAAGCCCTGAATCAGCAAGCATCGTCCTGGCTGTCTCAATTAACGTCCTGTTCTTCCGTTCAGCCACTCCATTCTGTTGTGGCTCATATGGTGCACTGTACTGATGTTGAATTCCTTTGGTCAAGCAAAATACAGTAATAGTATTATTCTTGAACTCAGTACCATTGTCACTCCTGATTCTCTTAACTTTGACTCCATGGACATTTTCAACTTGCTTGACAAAATCCATAAATCGTTCGGCAGTCTCATCCTTGGTCTTCAGAAAAAATACCCATGAGTACCTCGAGTAATCATCAGTGATCACTAAACAGTAAGACATCCCTCCAATGCTTCGTTTGTTCACAGGACCAAAGAGATCCATATGAAGTAATTCGAATGGTTTGGAAATAGAGTTGAGTACTTTGGATTTATGCGGATTCTTATGTTGCTTTCCTTTCAAACACGGTACACACTTATCTTCCATCCCAAACTTCTTAACAGGCACACCGTCAACAAACCCAAGACTGATAAGTTCATTCATTTTTCCGAAAGTTGATATGTCCCATTCTACGATGCCATAGGAGAGATTCAGACTCATTTGCTTTGCTCAACAAACAAAGGGGCTCCTTTGGATTATCAACACCTAAAATTAAACCATAGATGTCTCTCTTCCGAGGAGCTTTGAGCATTATCCATTCTTCTGGAATAACAAAAACCCGGCTTCAAGATGTATGCCTCCTTTTCTGTGAAATGAACATTGTTGCCCTTATCACAGATCTGTGAGACACTCATTAGATTGTGAGTAAGTTGTTCCACATAATTAACTCTTTCTAGAGTTAGTTGTCCATTGACGACATCTCCTTGACCGGTGATGTTGCCGCCCTTGGAACCAGCAAAACTAACATATGACCCATTTATACCAGTATAATTGGACAAGAGCTTCTTGTCCCCTGTCATGTGCCTGGAGCATCCACTGTCAAGGTACCACAAATGAATAGGTTTCCTAGGAACTCCCTGCACATAAAATGAGAAATATTAGTTATCATTGGGGACCCAAACCTTCATAGGTTTGGGTCGTCCCTTCTCATCCTTGAGAATCAGTTCAGTCCAATATCCATCACTAGAAGCCGTGGGTGTGACTTGATTCTCAACTTGTCTTCTCACTGGAGAAGACGTCTGACCGCTCGATGGAGAAGGTCTTGGGGAATGAAGGCCAAAAGAGGGTCTAACATTCGAGTGAAGTCGGTTATAAATTGAATTACGACTTGGAGATGTTTGTGACCGACTCGAACTCCCACTGAGGGTAGTGAATCTTTGTCCCATAGGAGAAGAACCTTTTGGTGGAGATTCACGTCGTTGAGGTATAGTAAACGGTTTTGTGGAAGATTGAACTTCTTTAGCCTTATAAACCTATTTATCATTACCCAACCCCCTGTTTCCTTCCGAGGTGGAAACCTTTGAAGGAGAACCCAATCTCCGAGGTCGATTAGGACATACACTGTAAACATGACCTTTTTTATGACAAGCAAAGCAAGAGAGGACCTTAGTTTTTTTCTTTGTATCTACCTTATTATTGGTACTTACAGATTCACTATTGTCCACTGATTTACTTGTCTTACTAGGATCCTTATAGTCTCGTTTGGTCGGTGATATCCTAGACTTACTTGGGGACTTCTTTCGAGCAGGCATTAAGATATGCTTCAAAGCCTTAGTTGCTTCGACATTAACAACTAATTCATCTTCAGATTGACTATCCCTAGACTGCTTAGGTAAAGGAGTTTGACGCAACTGACTTAATCGCTTCATATCCTTAATATCAACATCCCAGACTTTATCAATCCTCTTAGGGTCAATTGATGATAACGGAAATTCTAACTCAGTGTAGACCCTACTACTCTTACGAAGTGTAAAGTGAGTAATACTGTCTTTTTGACCATAAGAAGTGGACGAATCTAGGACGACACCTTTCAATTTCTCTTCCTTGGTAGGTTGAGAAGTAACTCCTTTAGATGCTGCTGTCTCCTCAGTCAAAGTAGGCTTAGGAGACGAGTCTTGAGATTTACCAACATCAACACTAGGTTGAAGTAGGACTTCCGGGATATTAGGTTCTACAGGAGTATAATTATTGTTGAAAGGAGGAGGCATGCTATTGTAAGAAACCTTAGCAGAGTCAGAACTCGTAGATGGAGAGTCCCCAAATTTTTGCATATGCATTAAAAGCTCATCATGTCTAGCTGAATCAACCTTAGCTTGTAAGTCCACTATTTCTATTCTAGCATCAGCCAGTTCTTTCTCAATAGTAGCACACTTTTTAGTTAATAATGCATAAGCTTCACCACCTACTCTTTCTACAGCCACAACATGTTTAACTTTGTCTTTCATAGCATTAATGTCAGACTCTAAAGATTTAATCCTATCCTTTAAAAATTTTTCTCTATCAGTGACAGTTAAATCTTTTTTAATCAATTTATCTCTTTCTTCATGAGCAGCGTTAACAACAGATTCTAAATGCTTAATTCGTTCATTCTTTTGTTCAATTTCATCAAACATTCGATTAACAATTTTGCAAACATGAACAATAGTATGAAGAGAATAAGATACCTGTTGATTTGCTTCTTTGCAGTCTGCCATATACGCGACAAAGTCATCCACACTCATGCCTGCTGGAATTTCATACTCTTTCATCTGCTCTTCAATCGTCTTTTCAACCTTTTCAGTAGCAGAATCGTCTTTGTTCTCAGCAGCGTTCACCTCTCCAGAATCTTTCGTACCAGCAACCTCAACCTCTTCATCCGACTCAGAATCAGTGTCATATACCTGAGTAGAAGATTCCAAGTTCGAGCTTTGAGCATTTTCATACAGATGCTCATCACTGTGGTAAACTGAGATGTCCAATAAATCCTCAACAGAATCTGCTATTTGAGCCATATCATCAACTATTTCGGCCAAATAAGCATTATTAGTCTCATCCTGTGGAAGATTCCAGACATAAGAACCATCAGGTTGAGCAGCTACGATAGCCTTGTCATTGCTATTTCCAGTAGTATCTTCAGTCAACAAGAGAGCTCTACTTGCATTCTGATTAAAAGGACGATTACCACCTCTATCTTGACGGGTAGGGGTAATGTTAACATCTCTCTTTGGTCGTTGACATTCTTTGGCAAAATGTCCAAAGCCATCGCAATTATAGCACTTAACCTTTGACTTGTCAAAGCCCTGAGTACCCCCAATAAGCTGTCGACCTGTTCGCTGCATAAACCTTTGTACTCTCCTAGTGATCATTGCCAAATTCCATTTCAGATCCATTTCTTCAACATCATCTGGATCTATTTGGTCATAATCTTCATCAATGAGTGCTGGATCCGTGATCCTCCCAGCAACAAAAGCTTCATGTGCAGCACACATTGCAGCAAAGACATTCATCCTTCCCTCAGCAGATTTCATATCCGTAGGCATAGACTTGTAACCAGCAGAAGTAGATGAAATGTTACCAAACGACATATTTCCAGGCTTGGCATTCTCATTTGTCTTTCGAGCCTTGAAACCAGCATCAGAAGCCATGAAACCTGCAGAATCATCTCCATCCATAACACAATTAGGACCTTCTTTCGTGCCAGAAGAACCAACTCCAGAAAAGAATGCATTAATATCAGTTGTAGGATTCTTCATAGTGGCATGATAAAGAGATGGATCTTGTGTGAAGTTGTCTTGGAGATCCTTTGCCTTATCCTTCATTTCTCTGTTTCTTAATATGGATATAACACCATCTATACGAAGAGATGCATAATCAGCTCTTTCTTGCAATCCATGACGAAATTCTTTATAAGCTTTCGGCAGACCATCCAAGAATTTATCCACTATCTCAGTAGGAGTATACTTAAGATCAAAATAGGCTAACTCAGCAAGAAGATGTTGAAATCTCAAGATAAGATCCTCAACTAGTTCGTTCTTGGTAGCATTAAAGCAATCAAATTGTTTCTTAAGCATCTTAACTCGATTTTGCTTCAATAATGGATCACCTTCACAGTGAGCTTCAATAGCATCGAACAGTTGCTTTGAAGTCTTGTACTCCTGTTTAGGAAACAAGTGCACTAATTCTTGAGGAATGCACATTCTAAGAGTAGAAAGAGCCTTAACTTCAATAGCATACAAGGATTTTTCTTCACCTTTTAATTCTCCTACTTTGTAATTAGTTGTAACACCGTTTACAGTAAGAGTTGGCCATTCATATCCTTCAGTGATCATAATCCACATATTCAACTCTTCTCGTTGAATATAATCTTCAAATCGACCTCTCCACGCCCAGAAGTCAGCCAATGAAACTAACTTCGGTGGAGAATTAGTACGTCCAACGAGATGATCATGATAGACAAGAGAATTCAGGTATTGAGCAACAGCAGTGTTGGTTGACGAGGAAGCCATTTCGGAATTTTTTGCACTGAACGAAGATAGATCTTAAATTCGTTTGAATGAGAGAAACGAAGATAGGATTAACTTCGTTTGCAGGAGGAAACGAAGATAGAATTATCTTTGTTTGAAGGAAAGAACGAAGATAAAGCAAGATCCGTAAGGTGAGAGTAACGAAGATAACTTGAAATTCGTTTGAAGGAACTTAACGAAAATAAAGCTAAAAACGTTGGAAGAACTCGAAACGAAGATGAGGTTAATTTCGTTTGCTAAATTCGTTTGAGAAAACGAAGTTAGCGACAATAAGGGTGTCGGGAGGTTGATTTTCAGAGAAAAGAATCAAACAAAACGATCTCGAACCTTCGATAAGAAATCGATTGGCTCTGATACCACTTGTGAGTCCCTCGATAGCTATAGATCGCTCTCGAGATCGTCTATGATTATGTCGTGAGTGCGGAATCCTCACGAGATAACTAGTTTGATTAGTAAACTGGTATATCGCTAATTATCAAGTAAATAATCAGCCGTATTGTGCTATCTTCGTTTCTATAAGCTATAGAACGAACTTAGGTGTCTGGAGTACTTGTATGTCGAACGTGTGTATTATCTTAGGGTATTCGTTCGTATATATATGTTTCAGGTCGAACTGGGCTTGCTGGGCTTTGTTCTTACGAACTTAGCTGCCAGCCCATCTAACGAAGTTAATCTTCGTTTGTACCAAACGAAGTTTATCTTCGTTTGCCTCTAACGAAGATATACCTTATCTTCGTTAGATGTAATACTTGGTTATATTCCTAAGTGTTTCATCTTAAGGAATCCTAACACATATTATGATTGTACTTGTATATCACACAACAAACATCATACATAACACATATATATATATACAACTCCAAAACATGTAATCAATCATTACCAAAACATAAAGTCCATAATCTATCAATTACATATATAGATACGACATAAATTAACATAATGTCTAAATCTAAACAACATATTAAATCTAAGTTGCTGTTGTCACATCAACGTGCATCAACAGATCACAAAAGTCTTTAGCATATCTTCGATCAGAAAATGCTAAATATGAGACAATGACGATGGGTAGAATTACTCAGTGACTATGATTGTGAACTCAAATATCATCCTGGTAAAGCCAATGTTGTTGCTGACGCGCGGAGTCGAAAGGATAGAATTTCACTGGTTGTCATAAAAGAGCAAGTTCTTATCTTGGCTCTTCATTAAGGGATAGAGTTTTGGACGATCAAAACGATGCCCTACATTCATGGCGTATCGAGAAAGAAGCATTGTGGAATGTTGAACGTTTGTTTAAAATGGATGGCGATGGAATCCGTTATGTAAGGGCAGAGTGTGGATTCCCAAGTATAATGGACTTAGAGGACTTTTAGTGAACAAGAGTCATCGATCTAAGTATTCATGTCATCCTGGAGGTAACAAAATGTACCATGGACTAAAGGACTTTTATTGGTGGCCTGGTATGAAGAGAGATATCGCCACTTATGTCTCAAAGTGTGTAAATTGTACAATGGTCAAGGCGGAGCACCAAAAGCCTTCTGGGCTGCTCCAACAACCCCAAATTCCTGACTGGAAATGGGAAGAGATTACTATGGACTTTATTACTAAGTTGCCCCGAACCCTCAAAGGATATGATACTATCTGGGTTATTTTCGATCGATTGACGAAGTCTGCTCATTTCATTCCAATTCGGGAGAGTTGGAAGATAAGGAAATTGTATCAAATATACATTGAAAAGATTGTGTCTCTTCATGACGTTCCTTTGTCCATTATCTCTGATCGTGATAGTTGTTTCGCTTCACAATCATGGAGATATTTTCAAGACCCCTTAGGCACTCATTTGCATTTGAGTACGGCTTACCATCCACAAACTGACGGACAAAGTGAACATACCATCGGGACATTAGAAGACATGCTTCGGGCATGTGTCATTGACTTCAAGGGTAGTTGGGATACCTTTTTGCCGTTAGCTGAATTTTCGTATAATAACAGCTATCGCACTAGCATCAAATGTGCTCCTTACGAGGCTCTGTATGGACGAAAATGTAGATCGCCTGTCTGTTGGCTTGATGTTGGTGAACGTCGTTTGTACAAATATGGACTAGTTCAGAAGACTACTGATCAAATTGTTGAAATTAGAGCACGGCTGAAGGCGGCTCAAGATCGCCAAAAGAGCTATGCAGACCGTAGGAGGAAACCATTTGAGTTCCAAGTGGGAGACAAAGTCATGTTGAAAGTGTCGCCTTGGAAAGGCAACACACGTTTTGGCATGCGAGGCAAACTTAGTCCTCGTTATATCGGACCATTTAAAATTCTTCAAAGAATTGGTTCCGTGGCATATAAGCTCGATTTACCCCAAGAGATAGAACATGTTCACCACACCTTTCATATATCAAATCTTAAGAAGTGTCTGACTTATGAAACATTAGTCGTCCCTGTCGAAGAACTGCAAGTGAACGACTCTCTTCAATTCATCGAGGAACCTGTTGAAATTCTAGACCAGCAACTCAAACAACTTAGACGTAGTCGTATCAAGTTGGTCAAAGTTCGTTGGAACTCAAAACACGGACCGGACTCGACTTGGGAACGTGAAGACTACATGATGGATCATTATCCTCATCTTTTTACTGAGCAACAATTAATTTCGGGACGAAATCCTAAGAAGTCGGGGATGCTGTGACAACTCAAAATCTATTAGCGACGGGTTAGTCTTAATCTCGTTTAAGCTAAGTCATTATTATAATCTCGTCTAATTTAGATGGTCTCTGACGTGGAAATGGTCAGACTTTTGGACTTTTAACTTAGTCAAATTAGACGTATCCTGGTGACGTAGACTATTAGCTATCTAGAGGAATGCCGAGTCTTAAAAATAACTTTAAATAAATATTTAAAGGTTATGTCTTGTACAAAATAAATAGAGTGTCTTGACTTAATATTATTAAAGTTCACTTTGATGAAACTCTTAATTTAAATAACACGAGGACAAATACCTTTACGTTAAATTATAACCTTTTAGTCATACGGTATTTAATCGTAAGCATTTTACCAAATAAAGGGTACCAAAATATCTCAAAATAGGCCACATTGGTCGTCCCTTTTTCTTTGTGGTTAGAAACAAAACAACAAAAGCCTTCCCCCTTTTTTCCTTGTTACTGTCGAACACACACACACCAAAACACATACACACACTCAAATATTTTGACAAGTGAATCTTAAGGAGAAATCAAATGGAAAATTTAAGGAGATTACTTGAGGTTAGTATAACAAAGACCATTTGGCAAGGATTTCAAGGAATCACCATCATCTTCTTCACATTTTTCTTCAAGCTAAGGATTTGTTTCTGTTTAGTTCACTTGAAGTAGAAGCCTTTGATTTTGATATGAAATTTAGGGTTTTCATGATTTATGAAACTTTGATTTAGAAACTAGGTCTTTGAAATCAAAATGGTTGAAATGGTGAAATGGTTGGCGAAATAGATGTTTTCCAGGTCTTTTGAACATGTTTAAACTTGTTGAAATGAAAAGGTTTGCTTAGAAAACGATATGGTTTATGGAAAATGGTCAAAAACCAAGTTTGCGCTCGACTAGGTAAAACTCGCGCCACGAGGTACCATTCTCGCGCCACGTGGTGTATGTTTTTCGAACAAAACGTCAACATTTAGCTGAAACTCGCGCCGCAAGCCCTCTAGGTCGTGCCACGAGATCTGAACTGTTTGACGATTTTTACAACTTAAACGTTTGAACTTGGTGAATATCGAATGCTACTTTAGACTTTCCTATAATGACAATGTCGTTGATATTACCAACTAAATTTAAATAAAATGAAAGTTTAAATCACATACTTGGTCGTGGCATTCTAGAATCGATAGCAAAGTAGTTTTACGTAGGATACTTGACGTCATGAGATTTGATCCTCACCATTCGTACTCATATCCTAGGTTTTGGATAGACTTGGAGACGAGATTGCTCATTCTCAAGTTTACTCGCCCTTTTAGCTCGTTGACCGCTAAGGTGAGTTTATGGCACCCTTTTACCTTTTTACTTTGGGCCTAAAAAACATGTACAATTGTCAATGATTTGTCTTTTTCTATGCCATGAGATTTGGTAAATTAAATCATTTGTCTTATGTATTGCCATGTTGACGGCTGAAAATGTGTATGCATGTCTTATTAAATATTGAACTAAATGACTTTGACTTGCCATGTGGTCGGCTGACTAAATTGTTCTTTGTGTTTGACGAACTAAAATGTTGCCCCTATGTAGTTATCACCATTATGAGATCCTAATGGTTGTCTTGTCAGATTTAGTGCCTGGCTGTCATTGTTCTGGTCCGCACCCCATGGTAGACAGGAGACCTGTGCGAGGGAAATTGGCCTTATTGTCGGATATTGATCCCGGCTGTCTTGTCATCATATTGTCGGACTTTGCTCCCGACTGTCTTGTCTTAATAACTACATGTCATTGTGTGCTCCCAATGACGACTAAACTTTTGGTCAAACACACTGTAAACTCACCAATTATTTCGATAGTTGATCTCTCAAATTTCATGCTTTTTCAGGTAACCAACAGTAAGTCTTGGATCATCTATGGCATTATAGGGCCATTCTTTTGACTTGGACGTACAATTAGCATCAGACATTTGAGGACTCTCATGTTTTTAGCTTTAATTGTATTAGACTGTCCAGATTATTGAACTCGTATTCAGTGGACCCAGTTCCAAATGAGGATGACTTGTATCCGTATTTTGGGGTCCACATTTGAACGATTGTACTTGTATTCAACTTGTATTGGCATTAATGGATGTAATCTCTATTACCTTCTGATTAGTATGCAATTATTTGTTAACCCTGTATTTCCGCTACAACGGGGTATGACATAGGATACAAGAGACCTAAATTGGGTGAACCCTTCAGATAACGAAAGATTCGTTTCATAGCTTGGTAATGTAAATCAGTTGGAGCAGCTTGATATCTAGCACACATACATGTTGCAAACATTTTATCTGGGCGAGATGCTGTTAGATACAACAACGAACCAATCATACTTCAATATCTCTCTTGGTCAAATGGTTTCTCATTTTTATCAGCATTTATGTTTGTTCGAGCAGCCATTGGGGTAGAAATTGAAGAACTTGAAGTCATATCAAACTTTTTCAACGTGTCATGTATGTATTTACCTTGTGATATAAAAATACCATTTAGTAATCGTTTGATTTGAAGACCCAAAAAGTAGTTCATTTCCCCAATCATGCTCATTTCAAAATGATTAACCATAAGAGATGAAAAGTTTCGGCAAAAAGTTTGACTAGTCGACCCAAAGATAATGTCATCAACATATATTTGGACAAGTAGAACATGCTTACCTTGTTTGTGAATGAACAAGGTAGGGTCAATTGTGCCTTTGGTAAAGCCACCTCTTAGTAAGAAAGTAGTTAAGGAATCATACCATGCGCGGGGTGCTTGCTTAAGACCGTATAGAGCCTTATCTAACCTGTAGACATGGTTCGGCCTTTGAGGATCAACAAAACCTTCTGGTTGATCAACGTAAACTTCTTCTTTAAGGTCACCATTCAAAAAGGCAGTCTTCACGTCCATTTGAAACACAGTAAAGTTTTGGAATGCGGCATAAGCTAAGAATATTCGAATGGCCTCCATTCTTGCAACTGGAGCAAAAGTTTCATCGAAGTCAACACCAGGTTGTTGGCAATAACCCTTTGCAAGAAGTCGAGCTTTATTCCTTACTACCACTCCATTCTCATCCTTTTTTTTTTTGAATATCCACTTTGTACCGATTGGATTAATTTTTCTTGGATTTGGAACTAATCTCCATACCTTCAGTCTTTCAAATTGTGCGAGTTCATCTTGCATTGCCTTAACCCATTCTTGATCACGAAGAGTTTCAGAGACTATTTTGGGTTCGATATTGCTAAGAGAAAGTGCAACAAGACACTCGTTTACTGAAGTACGGGTAGTTACTCTTGCTTGTGGATCTCCAATTATTTGATCAGTAGGATGGTCTTTCAGCATACGTGCCCATTTGTGATTATGAGGAAGAGGATCTTGTTGTTGAACATCAACATCATCATCATTAAAACTTGGGTTTTGTTGAGAAATGGAATCATAACTTGGTAGAACTCTTTCCTCATAAGCTAGATGATCAAAGTCAAGTGGCACATACATATTTGGAGTGTTCAATGGATTTGTTGTTTGAGTAATGCGAGGAGGTTGTTATTGAACATTCTCTTTTGAAGAATTAACAGAAGAGGATGTTGAAGAAGAATCATTAGAGGAGGATCCTTGCTCTGAAGAATTTGATGACGATTCATGATTGTTGTCAGGAACTGGATTGTTGCTTTGAATTGGTTCATTTTTGGAATTGGTTCAACAATCAATTGAGGTTCTTTATCATGAATCAGTTTTGAATAGTAGAATTCTTCAAAAAGAATATCTTAGTCATCACTTGTTGGAGTTGGAAATTTCTTGAATTTAGATGCTAAGGTAGAAGTCTTTGTAGAAGTACTTGAAGCACTTGGATCATTACTTGTTGGTAGTAAACTTTCTTGCTCAAAGATCATGCCCTACATCTCATCAAACCAAACATTCATTGTTTCATGAATTGTGTTTGTTCGGCGATTGTAGATTCGGTAGGCAATTGATGTTTTCGAATAACCAATAAAATAACCTTCATCACCTTTCTTCTCGAACTTTCCAAGATTCTTCCGATCATTCAAAGTGTAACAAACATACCCAAATATATGAAAGTAGTTGATGTTGGGTTTGCGTTTGTTAATAACCTCATAAGGAGTTTTTTCGAAAAGCTGATTGATGATGGATCAATTCTGAGTGTGACATGCAGTGTCAACAGCTTCAGCCCACATATTGGATGGCAATTGGGAATAAGCAAGCATTGTCCTTGCTGCTTCCACTAGCGTTCGATTTCTCCTTTCAACAACATCGTTTTGTTGTGGGGTGCGAACCGCTGAAAATTGATGAGTAATGTCTTTGGATTTGCAAAATTCATCAAAAACGACATTCTTGAACTCAGTACCCTTATCCGAACGGATGTAACGAACTGGTAGTTGAAGATTTACTTGAGTAGTAGTGATGAAATTGATCAAAATCTGAGTTGTTTCATTTTTGGATGCAAGGAACTTGACCCAAGTATATCTTGAATAATCATCAACAATAACCAAGATGTATTTCTTCCCATTTCGGCTTTGCACTTTCATTGACCCACAAAGATCCATGTGAAGCAAATGAAGAGGTGCTAATGAGTTTGGAGATTTCTTCGGTTTATGAGAAGCTCTCTTAATCTTCCCAACAGCACAAGAAGGACAAACATGCTCACTTTCATACTTATAGTCAGGCAAGCCTTCAACAAGATGCTTGTTGACCAAAGTATTGATAGTTTGAAAATTTAGATGACAAAGCCTTCTATGCCATAACCAAGAATTCTTTGATGTAGCCTTTGAAATGAGACAAATATTATCGGTTAGTTGGTTATCATCGAGATTGACGGTAAAAAGATTATCATCACGATTACCGCAAAGAATGTCAACTCCATCTAGAGTTTGGACTTCACAATGAGATTGTCGAAAAAGAACTTGAAGATTATTGTCTCAGAATTGTCCAACACTGAACAAGTTATGACTTAATCCTTCAACATAATGAACTTTCTTGATGACAATTCCATTTCTTTCAATGTCTCCATAACCTAAGATAGGAGCGAAATTGTTGTTTCCAAAGCGAACTGTTCCCATGAATGGTTCAACAAAATTCTTGAGAAAAACTTTATTCCCAATCATGTGTTTCGAACACCCGGCATCAAGTATCCAAACACAGATGGTTATTTTCTGCAGTCAAAGAAAATTAACCGACTTTAGGTACCCACTTAAAGACGGGTCCTTGATGGTTAGTTAAAACAGGCAGGGAATATAACTTAGGAAATGCATTCAAACATGCTTTTGAATCAACATAAGCATTAACAAGCACATCATCAATAAGCACATTTGGATAAAAAGTACGAACATTCACATGAGAATTAAAGGTAACATGTCTACAAGCATTCACATCAACCACGCGAGTACAGGAATTAAAATTGTTTACAAGCTCACAAGGCCTTGCCTTGGCACTTTTAACATTGTTCAACAAAGATGAATTGTTTGAATTAATAGGTACACCCTTCTTCCTATTACAAGCCTTTCTCCTTCGTCTTTTCTTCTTTTTCTCAACTTGCTTTTGATTATTAGTGAACATAGGTACTAATGTCTTAGCAACCCATTTAGCACCACTATTTATGCTCTTTCCACCTGTTGAATTGAAACTAAGAAGATTAGAATGAGGGGATTTAAACACTTTCATCCTTTCAGAATCTTTTGGAGGTGTGGAAACTTCTTGCTTCTTTGGTTTATCATGAGAGAACCATCCATATCTATCCCTATATCTAGTTGTACCATTAGATGTATCCTTAGTTAGCAAAACTGAGCTAGACTTAGACACCTTAGGTAAAGAACTAGATTGAGAGTTAGATGAAGAAGCATTAGGATAGTATTTTGGAAGTTTCACTTTGATGTACTTTGATCTGTGTGTAGTCTCAGCTTGTTCCTTTTTGACATGTTTAACCGGGGTAAGAATCTTTGGTTCTAACTTAATGGTCTTTGGTTCAGTCTTGACGAGTTTGGACTTAACTCGTTCCTTTGAGTAATATGAAGTTGGAGCTTTGGACAATGGATTTTGAGATTCTTCTTTTGTTTCAACTTTGATTTTGGTAGATTCAATCTTTTTCTCAGTTTCTGAATCAAAAACATATTCTCCCTCCATTAATTTATCAAAATCATCTTTTGTGAAAGATTTCAATGGAGGTTGTTTAGTTTCAAATTCTTTTGAAAGTTTTGAAAAATCAGGAATCTTGGTGTCCAACTTCACATCATGGGTAGTCTCGGAAATTAGGTTAACTTGAACTGACACATCTTTGGTCTCACAAGAAAATTGAGTAGAAGTATCAACACCTATACTATCATTAAGCTTAGGGTGAATAACTAACTCAACAATAGTATTGCATGTGAAAAACCTATAGAAGTACCATATCAAAACTAAACTATGCGCAAGTTCTTCATCAGATAAATCAGATTGCACATAATCATCAGCTATAAATATAGCTGTATTTTGACAAGTACATTCAAGAGAATCAGTCAAGGTCTGAGTGGAGGAATTGGTATATGAATCACAAGTAGTCTGTGTAGAATGGTCTACTAAAGTACTTAGGTCAGTTTGAGTAGAAACATTCACACAAACTTTCTTAGTATCAAGAACAATAAATTTATCCTATGAATTCGGACGTTGAGACTTTAGGTGATTAATAACTTTTTATTGAGATTCCACCTTTTGTTGTAAACCTTCTATTTGTTTTTTCAAAAATGTTGTTGGAACATACATTTTAGTTGGTTTAGGTGGAGTACCGAGAGATTCATGGTTTAAAAAATTTGATGCAATCTCTTCCAATTTAAAAATTGAAGATTCTTTAGTTTTGTATGAAGCATTTAATGCATCATAATTAACCAGAAATTCATCTTTTGGTATTCTCTCAACTTCATTAGTCTCAAATTCGTCATCCAATGGACGAATAAATTGTTGTATCATACCAAGTCGAAGGAATTTTTCATCATACAAAGGTTCAATTTCTTTTTTGGCCTTTTGTAATGGTGTGATATTCTCAAATCCTTGACCAAGAAGAAGATCCTTTTTATCATTTTTGACTTGTTGAAATAGGCAGTGAGATCCAAGAGAAGATTTTGTTCAACTTTATATAACTTTTCGTGATAGAAAAGTATATTTTTTTTAAATTCCACAACTTGTTTTGCAAGATTCTCAATCTCTATGTCTTTTAGAAAAAATTTATGATTTAAGTCAGAAATCTTCCTTTCGAGTTCAACATTGTTTGGTTTAGCTTCTTGGAGCTTTTTATTAAGAATATCAACATCCATTTGTCTAGCATTTGTCCGAAGCCATTTATTGGTCTTTTCAGTTTCAAGATCTTGATTGGATTTTTCAAGATCATGAATGGTCTTTTCAAGATTGTGACATTTTTGTAATAATTTAGAATCAGGAGAGGCATTCAATTCACATTCTTTAACCAAAATTTTATCTTTATATGATTGAAAATCTTGTTTAATAGCATCATGTTCAAAAAGTAATTTTGAATATTCTTCAAGAAGTTTTGAAAATTCACTTTTAGAAAATGAAATGCTACTTTTTAACTTTTTGTTTGTTTTGGCTAAAGATTTGATATGAGTTGTCAAGTTTGACAAAGTTGATCGACATGTCTCTTTATCTTTAATCAATGAAAAAGTAGAGTTAAGATTTACCTCATCATCTAGGCATTCATCATCAGTGTTTTCTGCTTCAAAGACTTTGTCCTTGGCCAACCTCGCCATAAAGCAAACATTAGCAGAGAGATCTTCATCCTCGTCATCTGAGAGTAATAGCCATTTGTCATCTTCAGCGAGCAATGCATGTCCTGCTTCAACTTGTTTGGCTAACAGCATCTTTTGCTTGTAATACTTGTAGTTCCGCTTTCGAGGTTTCTTACAATCAATAGCAAAATGACCAGTAACACCACAATTGTAGCACTTTTTGTATGATGCCTTACCCTTCTCAACAACTTGTTTGTCATTACCTTCCTTATTTTCACCGTGCTTTGATCCACTTGCTTCACTTTGCTCATAACTCTTCGGATGATAGTGTTCCTTCTTGGGAAATGCACTTGTAGAAGAAGTGCGGAGATTGTTGTTTGTTTGCATCGCTTTGTAAAATTTTCTCTTGAAATGCTTTGTTACCGCGGCAAGAGCTTGATATAGATCATCTGAGACACCATCTTTTGTAGCCAGCATATCATCTCCCTCCGCATCTGATGAAGAAACAACTACCATTTGCTTCTTAAGAGCATCAGAAACCTTCCTCTTAACAATCAATGCCAAAGGATCAGGAGATACAACTTCTGGCATTTTGCTTGATGAAGCTTTGTTGAGAACTTGGTTTTAATTGAGTTTGAAGGATTCATAAAGAGTATGAATGGTGAACTTGGTCAGATTTTGGTGTTGCTTAATATGTGTTTCAAAATCATCCCATTCTGGACCAAGAGCTTTGATGAATTTGATGTTTAACTCAATCTCTGTTTTCTTGACATTGTTCTTCCTCAGTTCATTTATGACATTGAAGAACCTATAGTAAACAGCCTCAAGAGATTCTTTTGGCAATTTGTTGAAGTTGTCAAACTCAGTCAAAACATTGGTCAATCTTATTGTCGAAGTCATGTCAGCTCCTTCCATCTGTCTGGCCACCTCATCCCATATCTCCTTGTCTGTATCATAAGAATCAACTGAGCCATAGATTTCATCTGGTAGTGCTTGGTATAAGCATGATCTAGCTCTGTTATCTGTAGTTGCTCGGTCTTTTTGTTCAGCATTCAAAAGATCAAGAGTGAGCATTGCACTAGTAGTTGGATAGCGATGAACTGCAAGTCCATTAAGGATGGAATCTTTAAGCATGTGACCATTTGTTTGACGTTCGACATAGTCCATAAATCGATTCTTCCATAGTCCATAGGAACCACGGTAGAGAACTGGAGGTCTTGTATCTAAACCCAATGCCAATGCTTCACGAGAAGCCATCTGAAATTGATTTGATTTGAAATTGAATTGAATTAAGAGTTGAAGAAAAATAGGAATTGAAATGATCTAAAGAATATCGTCTTAGAAGAGATCGTCCTGAAGGAGATCGTCTTAGAATGAAGGAAAGGTGAGACGATTTGAAAGTGATCGTCTTGGAGAATTTTGGGGAATTTGGCTAAGTAAGAAATGAAACTGAAATTGAAGATTGTTTTTAGATTTTGAGAAATGAGATGATCTTGAGAAGATCGTCTTGGGGTTTGTTGATTTGAAGAATTTTCTAAGTATTTTGGAAAGAATCGGACAGAGTAATAGTATGTAATGGAAGGAATGAAATTTGAGCAAAACCAATCTATAAGATCAGTTACCCAAGAAGTGTGTGATTCTCAATCAAAACAACTTCAAATGAACAACCAAACACACCACCTATAAAAAAAACTGAGACGATCTTGAGAGGATTTTTGGATTTTTGGGTTTTATGATCTTTTTGTATTTTGGGCGATCTGGTGTGCAAAACGGAGTTGTAAATGATGCTGATGGGGTGAAAAGTGGTACTGGTGGTGACCAACGGCGCTGGTGACGTTCCAAGCAGCGCTGGTGGTTGTTGCCGAGCATGCAGTGGCGCTGGGTAGGTGAGTAGCAGCGCTGGATCTGCACAGGTGCAGGTCCAGCGGTGCTGGTGGTGATGCCAGCGGCGCTGCGCTCCCCTGATGCAGTCCCAGCGGCACTGGTTTTTGACTAGCGGTGCTCGTGGCTCCTGTACATGTTCCGAAATCTGATTTTTCAGCGATTTGATGCTCGAACTCCCCCACACTTAGCTTTTGTCCAAGTACATAGTTTCTTTTAGACTACAAAGCAATATACTTCTGCACACTTCGATCAATTTATCAAAATGGAAAAATACGAGCTAAAACAAAAACGAAAAATAAAAACATAAAATACGATTGCAATAAGTTACTTGTTTCTTCAATCTTCGAAAGCTTGCATCTGTGATACTCAAAACATTTTCATAAAATTTCACAAATGATAAAATTTAAAACCATCACTTGGTTGCAATTAGTCACAATTTCCTAAAAATGAAAAATAAAAATAAAAATAAATATTACTGCTTGGGTTGCCTCCCAAGAAGCGCTAAGTTTAACGAGTCTTCAGCCGAACTCGGTCTGGGAACTAGGTTGAGGAGTATGGGTTAGGCCTAGGGCCGGCACCCGTTGGTGTGTATCACATGAAAATGTCCGACTGGTCTTCCATAAATGATTTAATATTCATCCTTTATCCTTGTCCCTGGCAAAGCTTATAATTGCAGTCAAACCCATAGGGATTATTATCACTTATATCCTTTTTTGTGAATTTCAGTATGTTAACCCCGGACTGCAACATTAACTCTCCTAATTCGACATATATATCGGCACATGCGGTTCTTAAAAATGGTTGACCTAAAATCACATTGTCCTTAGTGACCGCATTTTCTTTAACTAGAAAGAATTCTGTTGAAAATCTCAATCCACTTATGCTGATTATTACATTTCTCACGAATCCACGAACTCTAATCCTTGTATTTCTGAATACATATATCATTTATTTCTCACGAATGCACTTAACGGTTTCTTTTTATAATTTATTTCGATGTTGCAACACATTTTACCATAACTATTCTCCTTAGAGCCTAACATTGGCAATATTACCCTAATATCCCCTTTAGACAGAGTTATCTCCCGTTTTAAATTATAAATGTTAGCATCTGCCGTACACAAAAATGTTTTGTCTAAAAGTATAGGGGCCACACCTTCACTGACCATATCAAGCACAACAAAGTCAATCTTAAATTCTAAGTCCTTAACCCTAACATTGACTTGTTCGATAATCCCCTTGGGTTTTCGGTAAGTCTGGTCGGCTAACCAAACGCTCATGTTGGCGGGTTTTAGCAAACCTAGGGTAAGTCTTTCATAAACAGCAGTGGGCATTACATTAATATTTGACCCTAAATCAGCTAATGCACTCGAAAAATACTCATTGTTAATAGTGCAAGGGATAAGAAAACTTCTTGGATCTTCGATTGCTTGCAGTTGATTTTTCCCGTCGTCCGGTGTGTTGGGATTCTGACCTTCTTCACTTCTGCCCGAATCGTCTCCATCCTCCATTTTGCATTTGGATGTGAGCTGGGTACCTAGTTCTTCTTCTGAAATTAAAACTTTGCGTAAATCTGAACTTTAACAACCGTCATAAAAATGTTTTAAATAAGTTTCTAGAATCGTACTTTCGCCATTAGAACCATTAGACAATTCAATTCAATTCAAGTTCTTGATATATTTTAGACTCAATTATATGGTTACATGAAGACCCATTTGATCTTAAACCTTGAATTAAATGACGATCCTATAAATTAATGCGATAAAATACTAGAATTCGAGTCGTAAACGTTCAAGTATATAAAAGTTCTAGTCCAAAATGTTCACAATTAGTCCTTATATTTATTGAGTTCATTTAATATAGGAAAGGTATATAAAGAAAATGATGGAAACCCTTGAGAGAAAAACTACTATTCACCCTTCTTCTCCACCTTTCTCCTCTCTCTCTCTAAAACACACACTTGCAGCCACCATAAACAGACACAAAATTCATCTTTTGATTTTGGGTTGTTAAACCAAAATTATTTGTACTTTTAGCATCCTTGTGATAATCAAAACATATTTCTGGAATCAAATCTCAGGTAACAACAACAAATTTTGAGTTTTTGATCAAATTAAAAGTGTACTTTTTCAAGGTTATGTTCTTGATGATTTGGTCCAATTTTTGAATGAAAAATGTGTTAATAGCTAATGGGTTTGAGTCTAAATGTGTTTAGTAACATTTTTATGAACAAATTTGGGTCATAACATGCTTTAATCTACAAAACCCATTTTTGAAAATGAGGGAAAACTTGCTCTTGATGTGCCATGCCTTATTCATGTTATAGATGGTCTTGAAATCGTTAAATGTGTTATTGGTTAGTGTTATTATGTATATATGTACTAGTTTTATGTTCTAACAAGTCCCGGAAACGATCTAGATCTTCGTGTTATGATTAAGTTCTTGTTCATCCCTTTTTGGTGATGGGATGGTCTTGAATGGGACGATCTTGGTCCCCAAGATCGACCTGGGCAGCCTCTTGATTCATGGCTCTTGTTCGTTCGATCTTGTGTGGTGTTGTGATGTGTTGGTACGTTTAATGGGTAACTGATCCTTTGGATTGGTTTAGCTCAAACACTTGTTCATAAAACGATCATGTACACTTGTCCTCATACTTGGAAACTAGGACAGTCTTGGCTGGGGTGATGCTAGGACGGTCTTGAGTTCATAAGCCCTAAAACGATCTTGTACCTCAAGCCAGCTAGGACGATCTTGTAGCCCATATCCAGGACGATCTTGCACCAGAGGGACGATCTTGAAACCCTAAAACCCTAGGACGACTTGGTTCAATCAGAAAACAATACGAACTTGTCCTATAACATACCACACTTGATCATTTAATACCAAACCAAGTTCATAACATCACTATCATTCGATTAAACACACTAAAGGCTACTTATTAACATCGAGCTAATTCATGAGTTGATCTAAAACATCGTACAGAGTGCAAACCCTAATTGAATACGCATAAGACAAGTGCTATCTAAATTACCAAAGTACGAGTTCTATGAACAGTTAAGTTGAGTTCTCAAGGCTAAAGTTCGTTATTAAAGTGATGTTCAACTCATTAACACGATAAGTACTTACGTGTGAGTTCCAAGACATTCAGTTTGAGTCCAGTTCATGTACTTAAAGTTTATTGAAACTCTTTTGAGTCAAAACGTTTAAAGATCTTCAAAGGACCAAATCATCAGCTCATCAAGGATATTTCAGTGAATAATTAATCACAAGAACTAATACATGTATTCATCTATGATCAATGACTTGTGATTAGGTTGACATCAAAAAGTACTTGGATTCAAATAGATATAACCTACTTATATATGTGCTTGTTCTCTGTGCTTGTAAACTACACTTGTACCGGATCACTTTGAGTCTTCGTAGCCCCTTTTTCTTTACTTATGTTTTGGGGTGAAAGGAATACAAAATATGCTTTTATATATGCCGTAACTGCTTTCATTGTTATTCTATGGCTGTTAGACTACTTTGTGACATACTAGCCATGTCATGTTTATGACTGTGAGTGCACGATTGATACATACTAGCCATGTCATGTTTATGACTGTGAGTGCACGATTGATACATACTAGCCATGTCATGTTTATGACTGTGAGTACACGATTGATACATACAAGCCATGTCATGTTTATGACTGTGAGTGCACGATTGATTTATTCTAGCCAAGTACTGTAAGTGCACGATTATACACATTCTCATACTCATGTGCAAAGTTGGTCTCTAGCCACATCATACTACTTTATTCTCGAATTCTATTGATGGCATAAATCATAACTTATACAACTTATTAATGTTCTCAAACCTACAAACTTACCAACCTTTGTGTTGACACATTTTAGTATTCCTTTCAGGTAATCAAGCAAATCGTGGCTAGGATTAGTAGCATGGGACTCATAGCAGAGTTCAGGATTTAGGATTGGAGTTTGCATGCTTTCATTTATGCTTGATGGCAATATGCCTAACTGTTACCCCTGCGTGGGAACTTTTCATACATTTATTGGATTGCTGATTTAACCTATGCGCTGGAGGGTACTTCAAGCGGCGCTGGTAGGTGCTGGACAGATTCCAGAATTGCCTTTTCGTCCATTTCATCTTCATTTTGCTTCCGTATGACCTGTACCTGATTGGAACTTTCACAAGAATCATTAGAAATCACAATAGAGTCATTACCTTCGGTGAACACAGCGTTCACATTCTCGTTCCGTCCGATCGGGGGTTGGTACTTTTGACTTAAACTTGGGTTTGAGCTTGAGCTTCCTTGCAAGATCGGTCTTGGCATAGGACTGCTCTCCTTCCTTGTATTCTGCTCAATCCATCTATTTATCCTCCTTTCTAGTTCTTTGATCACGGCTTGTTGATTCCTTGCTCCTTCGTCAACCTTTTGATTAAGATTGCTTATTTTCTCATTGAGCGACTTCGTGTAACTTGCCAAAGAGTCATGCCTTTTGTCATTCATGTCCATGTACTTCTCCATCATATTTGTAAGCTTGGCAATAGGGTCCTCCTTGACTTCATTTTCCACCTTTGGTTGCTCGGGTTAACCATTACTCCTTTGCCACCTATTTTGAAAAGAACCAAAGTTATTTCTAGAATAATTTGCATTATAGTTAGAATTACCGTGATTTCTTTGAAATAGTCCTCGTTGAAAGCCTCCTCGGTATTGGTTCTGGACAAAATTGACTTGCTCGGTGGTCTCCTCTTCACAATCTTCGGTATAATGCATTTCTCCGCATTTGTTGCACCAGTGTGCAATCACCTTGAGGTCCTTGTCCATAGTATTCAACCTATCTTCAAAAGTAGAAAAACGGTTAGATAAAGCTTTAAGTTCATGGATTACCTCATTGTTGGAGCTGCTCTTGATGCTAGTCACGGTTCTTCTCAGCTTTCTATCTCGATCCTTATCGTCCATGTCTCGAGCTAAGCTTGCTTGCACCGTATCCTCCATCATTTTGTACGTGGCATTAGTAGACTTGTACAAAAAGTTACCATCGCCGGCTAGGTCTAAATCCTTTTGGGAACTCTTTGTTAAACGATAGAAAAAGATTTCCATGATCTCATCCTTGCTAAGTCCATTCCCGTGACAGTTTCTGATCATCTCCCTAAGCCTTTTCCATGCAATAACTAGTGATTCTCCTTCATCTTGCTTGAAACCTTTGATGTCTCGAAGCATTTTCCTAGCTAAACTCGGGGGAAAGAATCACGAAAAAAACTCCTCGCGATGTTGATTTCATGTTGTGATGGTACCTTCATCCAGCTCATCGAACCAAGCATGAGCCTCTCTGGTGAGAGACGACGAACCAAGCATGAGCCTCTCTGGTGAGAGACTTGTCCTTTCCATCATCGGTCGGTCGAAATTGTCATTTACACCTCTAGGCGAGTTTGGTTGAGACATGGTTTCGGTTGTTCCTAATGAGTCTTCTAAGTTGAAGAGGTGTTCTAAATTACCTACGGGGGTCGAGTTGGATCTGTAAAGTCTCTTCCTTCGTCTGAGTCTACTTAGGCTTGTCAAGCTACGTCTTATGACCGTTCCAGATCTCAAACGCATTAACCACCTAAATATCCTACAAAACTCAAGAAAAAGATCAACACACCAGTATAAAACTAAAATGAAAACTATATTAACTACTTAAACTAGAAAAATGAAAAACAAAAATATTTTTGGATTTTTAAATTTAAAGAAAAATGAAAATGCAAACTAATTAAGCTAACCCTAATTTTAACCTAATTTGACCTAATTTTCTATTTAACCTAAAATGAAAATGAAATACTGAAAAGTAACTACTTCGTTCCGAAACAAAAAGTAGGGTGGAACTACACTACTAAACCAAGAATGTGCCGCGTCCCCGGCAACGGCGCCAAAAGACTTGATGGTGGTGTTTTATTCTTGTCTTTAACTTTATGTTGTACAAGTAACTATCTAAACTAACACACACTTTAACGAGCAGAGAACCCGGTCAATGCAATATAGCCTAGTGGTAAGTTACAGGATCGTTCGCAGGGACGCGTTGCGTTACCTAATCTAGTAGTACGTGTAATTCTAGTTTGTTTGGGGGTTTGTCACTAACTCCTAATAAACTAATACTTTTGACAGTAAAATAAATAAAATCTAACCACGTGCTTTGCAGCGAGAGGCTAATCTGAAAATAGTTTGGAAAAAGCAAATAAAAGTAATTAAATTAAAATATTTGTTTGGCATCTCCGATCTCATGGTACAACCAAATACTATCTTACTGGTTTCTTAGCCTGTTGGAAACTTAATCAAGATTCACATTCTCGTTAGATTCACTTTACCTAGTTAGTAGTGCTGTCGCTAGACTCACCCTACCCATTAAAACAAATTCTCGCTAGATTCATTGTTTTAAGCATTACGACCTAAAGTTTGTGTTACTAATTCATCTTTTAATTACCTGGCTCTTAAGCCATGAACAGATATAATTCCCTCCGGTGACCACAGTGTTCGTTTCCAAGTCAAAGGATCGCGTCTGGTATTGTTAAGCTTTATGTTCAATTCATCCTAGTTACTATGGTTATGGATCCCTCGGTTACAACTGAATCACTTTTTACTTCTAGTTATAGACCGACTAGTTGTTTTTAGTCCTAGCATATTAGTCCTAGTGCATGATAATAGACAACCATTAGAATTAAACTAATATGTTCAGATATAAAACCAATAGCAACATGAATTACTAATAAACATGGATCTACGATAAACGGTAAAGCACACTTCAACATAATCTATGTAAGTCCCTCTGATCTTGCATTACTATCAAACCAGAGATCGACTTAAGGATATGTCGAGGTGCGGAAATTCCTCGAGATAACCCATGGTTTATATATCTACCTTTAGATGATATATATATCACTATATATATATATCTTTTACGTGATAATAAACACTCCGGGAATGGCACTCCGGACGCACCTTACCAAACACGTGGTAACTTGCAATCTACGAGCCGTTTTTGGGGCCGGGTGTGTGTTTGTGGTTCGTGCACGAGACGAGTATTACCCACGAGATCAACCGTGTGTGTTCTTAGTTTTCTCTCCCTAGGATTTGCTCGTTTCTCTCTCTACACACTTGTTGGAACACGCATACACACACCCTCTATTTATAGGCAAGCACTTAGGAACACGCAAATGGCACTTTGCGTGTTCTTAAACACGCAGGCCCATGCGTGTTTCTGAGCCCAAGCCCATTAGGGTTTTGGCCTGTTTGTATGTTTTTGTGGGCATAGCATAGATTTGCTTGTTTCCACAGAAACTCTCAAACCATTTGAGACTTCTTGAGAATAAGCATATTTTTGCTTATTTCTTAGAAACTCTCAAATGAATATTTGAGTGTTCTTACTTTGACCAAGCAATACTTTTTGCTTGTTCCTAAGAACCCTCAAATAACACTTAGGATATGGTGAGTAAATGTCTTTACTACTGTCAAGACGTAGAACCAACATTGTACTCTGAGTTAATGTCTTTACTGCTGTCAAGACGCAGAACCGACATTAACTCAACTTAATGCTTTAAGTGCTGTAAAGATATGCATAACTAGCATTAGCCTTTGACACATTTCAACTGCTGTGAATACGCAGAAACAGTGTTGACAATATTACCTATTGGAAGTGTGTATATAAGACTAATGTTCAAACTGCTGTAAATACGCAACAACACAAATGTCTTAACTTCCCTCTGGAAGTACATTAAGTTAATATCTCAACTACTGTAAATACGCAGAAACAATATTAACTTAATGACTCTTTACATGTAATGTCTAAAACTTGCAAAGTACAAATAATAAACAATCATATAAACGTAAGTTGGAGCCCAATTGGCGTACACAAAATATGCACGGGTAATATTAAGACAAACGATAATTACAAGACTTGAAATTATACACAAATATACAACACATATCTAGAATGCTCATGTCACCGAGAATCATGCACTAACAGTCTCCCCTTGACATCAGCATCTAGATATGGCCTTCAAGTCTTCGTTTGTCATCCTAAGTGTGGCCAAAAACCCTCTTCAGGAACTTCAGACGTTCTTCACGCTCTTCTCCTCTTCTTTTTGCTTTCGACCTAAGCTTCCTTCTCAAAATCTGAGTCGAACTCTGTCGGTGAATCTGTGCTTCTGCCCGCAGCAAGTCTTCAAGCTTTTTCATGTCAGCCATTACATTTTGATATACCACGTTATCGTGTCCGAACTTTAGAAAAATCTCGTTCTTCAGATTTTAGGTTAGCATTGGCAGGTGTTTTCCCTTTATTTTCAGCTGTGGGGGTTCGAGAGGTTTGCTCCCCCTGAGATATAACACTCCTCGTGCCTATTGGAAATCTTGCAATCCCTCTTTGTTTGCTAGGATCATCTCCCTCGTCCTCTCTACCTTCCCTCCTAAGGGCATCATCATTGCAAGTTTGCTGTATCTCCCCCTGAGACTTAAGATTTCCAATAATCTTGGTGCAGTTGGTCTTGGTGTAGACAGTCTAATAATAACTGCATGTGGTTGTTGGATTGCAGAAGTTCCAACATCCGGAAGAGTTCCAGTAGTTTGAGGAACTGATGTTGTTGCAGCACTGGTGAAGGATATGAATGCAGACCCTAAAGCTAGAAGTCTGATTCTTGAACTTGTTTGCTCAACTGGTAGCCTCATCATCAATCCTCCACCTTCTCCCTTAGGTCTAGCATTTACCTCCTCAGAATTTCTCTGCACATGCTTAAATAGATGACTCGACCCCTCTTCAACTCCATACCCATCATAGTACCAAGTTTTGAAGACATTTGAGTACCAGATGTGCCTTTATTAGCCCTTTTTCTCCTACTTGAACAACAAGACTCACTATCTTCTTCACCCTCCTCCTCGGGCTGTAAGTCTGCATCAGCCACGAATTCCCTTTTAGATAGAGAAGCAGGCTATTCTTGTGAAAGCCTGCTAGCCCTATCTTTAGGGTCCTCTTAACCATTGCAATCATCACTGGAGCTGTCCATTATACTGCTCACAGTGGAATGAGAATCACTGCTTGCCGTATCATCGGCCTCGTGATCCTCGAACAATGCTTCGATCTCAACATCGAGATCCGCATTAGCGTCAAAATGTCGAACCTGATTGAGGACATCATTTGGTTCCAACATTTGTTGTGCAACCTCTGCAGCATCATCAGCATAACCTTGACCTTGTTCTACTTGGAAGAACAAGTCATCGACTACTTGAGCATGATCTGGTAATTGTTGCACAAGAGGTTGTCGTTGTTGATGTTGTTGTTGTACTCAGTGTGCTGCAGGTGGTTATTAAGGAGCTTTCCGTGGAGCTGCAGCAACGAATTCCTCAATGTCTGACCAGTCATGGGCAGCACCATCATTATCCGGAGCAACATATTCTGGATTGATGACAGCACCAAAGAGACGTCTGTCAGTTGGTTGGGCTGGAGGTGGGAGAGAACCTCTGTAGTTGTAACTATCAGAAAATATGCGATTCGGCATAGTAGTTACATGCCCAACATGACCCACCTGTGGAAGATTGGGCAGAAGAGCTTTGATGATCATCATGACAAACCGAGGATACATCAAAAAGCGCTCATTTCCTTCTGCACCAATTTGCCTTCTAATCTCATTGAAGAAGTAACGAGAGAAACTGTAAGGCTTGTTCAGCACAAAGGAGACAACTTGAGATTGGGTCTCGATATTCAGCTTATCATACCCAGTCTTTCTGTTGCTGAGAGCCACCAGAACCACGTGACTGAAGAACTTCCATTTACCATGAATACAGTTCTTAGTGAAGGTGTTCTGGTTCGGAGCACCAACATAACCCATTCTTCTAAAGATTCCATATCTCAGTCCCAATGGGTATCTGGTAGGACCGTTTGCTCCTCCCTCTTGGGCTTCAGTCCCCAATCCGAGTATCTGGATTAAATCTTGAGGAGTAAAGCGAATGACTTGGTAATTCACCGTTGCTTCAATCCTCTCATTATTTCCCGCAATATATCTTGAAGAAGCCCAGAATTGACGAAGATATGTCAATCTGATCACTGGGTTTGCAGTAAGAACCCTTCGAATTCTGGATCGTTAAAAGAAATCCAAAATAGGAATGAACTCTGCTGCATTAGCTTGGTTGACATCCAAGTTGATTAGATTGTTATGAGTGCTGTGGAATTGTCTTTCAGCCATCTGCACAAAGATATAAACAACAATACATCAGTAACAACGAACTAAGTCCAACTCTAAAGCTTTTAAACATTTCCTAATCCCTTGGAACACATTGTTTCATTGGCTCTAGAAATGTTATTTACTTTAAAAATCGACTAATAATGTCAAGTTTTAAGATTCTTAAACATTTTCTAAGCCCTGGAACTCTTAGTTATATCGGCTCTGAGAATGTTAACTGCCTTAACTATCGACATACAATGTCAAAATTAAAACTCTTAAACATTTTCTAAGCCCCTGAAACTCTTAGTTTTATCTGATCTGAAAGTATTATCCATTTTAATTATTGACAAACACTGTCATAGTTTAAAGCCCCTGAAACTCTTAGTTTCATTGGCTCTAAACAAGATTATACACCTCAAATAATGACAATTACGTTGAATGATAGACCTATTTTTTATTTCCCATGAAATAGAAATCATTTGTTTGCATATTTCGCAAAAAATTTTTAAGGTTTCTCAAAACAACATGTCGAAATTAAAACTTTTAATAGTTTTTTTTTATAAGAAGTGAGACCACTTTTCTCAAAGTCTTTTAAAAAACTTGATTAAGTTTTAATGACCGACAACATAAGATACATGTCCTTTCTAATTTGACTAGTTTAAAATTTTCCCGATATGAAAATTTTAAAAGTCCTAGAATCGACAATTTCCTTATACACACTGAAAGAAACCCTATTGTTGCGTGGATCGTAATAAGATGTGATTCGTTATGTCAAGAGTGCGGAATCCTCTTAAGATAACTAGATTGCTATTGCCTTTTGCTGATTAATGAGTAATTAATCAACCTAAGGAGATGCACGAAGCTTGTGGTTCGTGTAGGAGGTCACACAAGCAACAAGTCAAACGAATTTGTAAATTCGTGAACAATTCCCTCAAAAGATCTACCTAATTTCGTAGATTAGGTTTGTATTTATACCAAAATGATATTGGTTGATGTGGGCTTCGGCCTTAATCAAGTAATTAAGCCCGATTAGCAATAAACCAACCGACCTCGTGCTGACGTCAGCACGAGGGTAATCCTATGTGCTGATGACATCAACATGAGGATCGTCCCTTTGGTCCTTTGCTTGACTCCGTTTGGCTCGTACACAACATCCAATCATCATTTAAGCATTCTATGACACTTATAAACCTTGATTCTATGTTCTTGTACCAGCAAAACCATACATAACGCACAAACACAATACAAAACACAAACAAATATAATATTGAAGTTCACACGTAATTATTAAATACCAACACAAGTTCTTATTTAAATGATTACAAACATAATTCTTAAAACATAAACGATAATCAAATCTATGTTGCGATTGTCACAACAAATCTGCATCTACAGACTCCCCCTTGACAGTTGCAACTAGATTTCTTTAAAGTCTTTGATTCAAAACTATCCATTAAACAAAAGCCTTGTGCTATTCGCATGAATTCTCTCTTGTAAACAATGAGCGAGAATGTTGCTCCTTTCTTCAACTCTCCAAAATTCCACTTCTGAACAAGGTGTATACAAAAGTCTTCTCTGATCACCTCTTTACAAGTTGACAGCCTGCATCGGATCATACATGCGTAGCAACATTTGTTTCTTTGAATCATCAACAAACATTTGTGCTTCACCTGACTTGATATCTATCTGCCAAAATGTCATCGTCGTTAGCATATCTTGATCCCATCTGATAGCGGGAACCTTCTTAACACATTTAATCCTTCATTGTTCAAAACGAAATGTGCCAGCTTGATTCTTAATCTTCTTCAAAGGTGTTGGCTTAATCAACCTCTCTTCTGGCTTAAGACCTCTATCACCGAAATTCCCAATTCTTTCATCTCTGAAGCTATTCTAGTAGAAATCTGCAAGTCCATTGCTATGAAGATTAACGAACCATCATCTTCCCAAATCTATCATATCAGAGTCACTGAGAGTGGAAATGTCTTTGACTCATCGACATGTACTGGCATCCCTCCTTTCTCTTGATAATAAACAATTTGATTATGTGATCATAGAACCAACTTTGTATCACTGAGAAGTACTTGGGTGCATCCTTTTTTGAGATAAATTTCCAAAACATTGACGGTTTCAAATTTCCACCCACATGAAAACCAGCACGAGTTACAACCACTGGAACCCTTCTATCAATAATAAACTCAGGGTCTTGCTGCACCGAAGGTATATTGAACCGTCTTAGATTAATATCTTGTGTAGCATCAATATTCCAGTATAACTTAAAAATATTGTCTTGTTCCTCATTGATTATGTTTGCAGATACAGCAAACCTCAAACTTTTTGTATTCCTAGGTTCATCTGGACTATGTCTGATTTGATTAAGATTGAGATGTTCTACTTCAGCTATTGGTTCAACTTGAATGACTTCATCTTAATTAAAGATGTGATAAAAGTCATAAGGTATATCAAGCAACCTTTTTCTATTAGCTTCTGAAGTAATGAACTCTCCTTCTTCCATATCTTCACCATTGGTACTGTCTAAATCATCTTCAGCATCAAGATCATCCAATGCACCTATCTTTTGAAGCTTATCTGCAATTCAAACAATTCACAAATACAAAGATAAAGAACATAAATTCATAAGTCAAGACATAATAAAATAGTATAAATACATAAAAGAAATTAAAATAAATAATATTATATCATAAATATAATGCAACAATTACATTAATATTTATCTTATAATCTTTATCTATTTTAACTTACAACAATAATATTATATCATAAATATAATGTAACAATTACATTCATATTTATCTTATAATCACTACAAAAACAATAATCATAAGCACTAAGGTTCATAATCCGAATCTGACTCTGACTCTGACAATGTATGAGTTAACCCTGACCGTTCTTTCATTTAATCTCTAAGTGATCCTGGATCATAATAATCATCATAATCCATAATCTCTGCTCTAGCTCTCATATGAGCCTGTGGATCATAACCCAATCTCTTTTCTAGTCTATGCACAATTAATGGGTGCAAATCTGACTCTATAGAAACATTGGTAGTAGAATCGGTCTTAGTTGACTCACTATCCTGAGTAGATTTTCCTTTGCTAAGATTTTCTTTATCAATATGATTATGAGGATCATTCACTAACTTTTCTCGACTCTCCCTTTCTATTCTATCAGAATTAGAATTGGAGTTACCTGAATTGGAATCTTCCTCATCATCATCATCTTGATCATCAGGATCTGCATCTGGAGCAGCCATCACAGCTTTACCTTTATCTTGAGTCCTAGAAGTACTAGCACCAGATGTACCAGCAATCTCCGACTCAATCTGTCTTGGCGACTCCCCCTGAATATCTGCAGTCTCTGTATCCATAGCAACATCAGTAGCATCTTTATCTTCACCTCTATTCTCTGGCTCACCAACTGATGGTTGTGCTTGATTTCGACCTTGAGTTGGATCTTGTTCTTCATGATCATCATCTCTTGTCTTATTAGCTAGCTCATCATCCCTACAACCACTCTTATCTCCCCCTTGAGCCAAGAATTTGTCAAGTCTAGCCAAGAGAATGAACAAGTGCTGTCATTAAGTCCATCTCTTCTTGATGCTTGGCAGCTTGGAGCTTTAACTGATTCTCCAAAGCTGTGACCCTCATCTCTAACATCTTCTTCTCTGTAAACAAACGACTCAGCTGCACTTGAACAGAAGCAACTGGACGTGACATAGAAGCAACATCAGATGTAGAGGCATGAGGTGGCATCGTAGCTTCAAATGAAGGCATACGAGCACCAAAAGTTCCTGTAGGAGGCATCTGAGGTCGTTGCAAAGGAGCCAACAAACGTCCCATGATAGTAGAAACAGGAACTGTAGCCTGAATAGGAGCAGAAGAAGGCCTAGGAGCAATAATTGTCGGCTCTGGCTCTTGACGAACTGTAGACTCCGGAGCAGTAGGAATCGTAACAGTTGTAGCCTCTGTGACAACTTGTGCGTGAGAACCAATTCCTCGAATAATAAACTTTGGTCTCGACCTTCTCTCCCCAACAACAACACTAGCAGAAGTAGTAGACACAGAAACAAGAACATCAACAACTGAAGCTCTTAAAGCAGCAACTGATGGAGTAGCTTGAGATCTCTCCATGGTAGCTTGATATGCAGCAAACTCTCTATCAACTTCAGCCTGAGATCGTTGAGAAGTTGGAAGTCTCTCCACAGCATCAACTCCTTTTCCTTGTCTTCTTCTTCGCTTTGGTAATATTTCAACCTATTCTTCATCATCTTCTGAGTCATCACCAGCATTAACAGTAACTGGTAGCTCAGAAGGACCAATATCATCACCAACTGGAGCAGAGGTAGAAATAGAAACTCCTGTAGTTGGTGGAACAGAATTTGCCGGATCATCAACATCCTGCATAAGAGCATCCATATATGGATCATGCTCCAGATCTCCAGCATATAGAGGAACATCATTGAGTCCTTCAAACTGATTAGCTCGCTCTTCTAGAGGATTATCTTAAGCCTGATCATCACCAGCAGCAGCAGCAGCAACGGGTTCTTCATCTTCCCAACCTTGTCTGGGAGCAACATAGTCAGGATTTATAAGATGTCCAAACAATGGTGGATTGGCACCATGACCTGCAAAGCGTTTCATACTCTCAACAAACACCTTGTGAGTCAGACGACCCAAATTGAAAGTAGGACCATGAAACGGTAAATCTGCTATTCTGTGCCGAATGATTATCATCACAAATCTTAGAAACAGAAAGAATTTCTTATCGTTTCCAAAAGCTCTCAACTGCTTAACGAAGTTATCATATATATACTGAGAAAAGCTGTAGGGCTTGTTCAGCACAAGAGCAACCATCTGAGAAGCAGTAAAAATGTTCAACTGATCATGACCTGCACTCCGATGACTAAGGGACCTCAATAAGTAGTAGGCAAATAATCTCCATTTGCCTAGAAGACGATTACTGCGATAAGGATGAGTAATATCACCAACATATCCCAAACGCCTAAGAGCACCGTCACAAAAGCTTTCTTCAAACTCAACAGGACCTTGCTCCATGTCATTAGTACCTAAGTCCAAAATAGTCCTTAAGTCTCCAGCAGAAAACTGAATGTTACGTCCAGCAACAGTAGTGCGAATCATAGTATGATCACCAATTTGCACCAATCTGGCTGAGTTCCAGAATTCAGTAATAAGACTTATGACCAACAGAGGATTCTTGGTCAATGCAAAGTGAATACGAGAGCGTGTTAAATACTGAATGACACCGTGAAACTCTGGTGTGCATCCCGACTCTGTAATGCTGAGATCAATCCCAGCATTATGTTCCTTGACGAACACGCGAGCACCTTATCCTGCCATATCTACACAAATCAAACAAAAACGATGAGAAAACAAAAAGTTAGAATAGAAAATTTCCAAGTCTACTTCGTGGTAACGTCATCACGAGGTAAAACCTCTTCGTGATGACGTCAGCACAAGTTGACCTTCGTGTTCATGAAAACACCTCCATATGATGCTCAAATCGATCGAAATCAATCGAATAACATCAACTTGGACTTGCTTTTTCAAGAATATCACTGTTTTAAAAATCAAAACAAATTCGATTTTGAAGAATACGAAGTGGTATGTTCTTTGTGTTCTTCATCTGCTTCGTGTGAAAAGTGATCGAACCATTAATTCTTCAATTAATCTTGTTTTTAAACATGTTAAAGTGAACTTTTATTAGATTTAAGGTGTACAAATATCAATTAATCCAATTTTAAGTCCAATTTTAGTCCAAATCATCAAAAATCAAAGATTCAATCCTTGGTTCGTCCATGTTACTGTTCACGCGATGGAAAATTCAAAAATCAAGCATTATAAGAGCTTGTAATCGTTAATTCTTATGGTCAAAACATCAATAATCGATCATATATCGTGAATTTACCAACAAATCTGAGTGAAAAACACGAACTATAGATGAAATCGATCGAAAGAGGGGGGCAGATGAATAGTGGCACGAAGGTGAATAATTCGTGTGATTAATTAGGGTTAATTTTCGATTAGGGTAAACTAATGAAATGGTAAAACCCGTATTTATATTCGAATCCTCATGAGTCGGGCCGAAGGACAAACTTCGTGGGTTTCGTGATAACGTCAGTGCGAGGCATGCTGACGTCAGCACGAAGGACTTCGAATTTTCAGATTTTTATTCACACAAGCTTCATTCCTTAGCCAAATTTCGTGAATTTCCCAGAATTTTAAACAAGGAAAAATTACGAAAATTCCAGAAACATAAATCTGTAGATACTCGTTACCAAAAACCTGTATCTACTCGAATATGCAATCGTAAATCATCTGTACTAACTTGTCATCAAAATAATGTACCAAATTAATCTTACATTATTATCTTGACATAAAATCGATCATATCTTCATTGATGTTTAACTCAACAAATGCAAACTTACATCAAAACATATTTAATGTATAATGCATTACAAATACATCAAAATATCATATCAACAACCTATCACATTACATCTTAGGTTGTGATCTTGATAATACAACTATAACCTATCACACTAAGTCTTAGGTTATTAACTACATGGCAATCCATCCTTGTAGCACGTTTCATGCATAGATTCTTGTCCGTCTCAATACATATAAAATAAAATCTGCAACCTGCATACTTAACAAACTTCATCAATGCATCAAAATCAACAAAAATTATATATATGCAAAACAATCAAAATCTTAACCTATCGATCAAAAATCAAAGTCAAGTCCAATCTTTGTTAAGCATACTTATCAACCAAAAACAATTGAAATTTCAAAAGTTTACTTGAAACACATTGAAAAATATTTTGACTTTTCAATTTCAAATCCATTTCATTTCCTAAATTAAACAACTTAGAATTCACTAAGAATCATATAATTTCCATCTTTTAAACATACTTACCATAAACAACAAGACTCATAATTCACTAAGAATCATATAATTTCCTATAGAATCATTAGATGCTTATCAAATCTCTCGTGCAATAAGAACTAGTTTGACACACAAACTGACACTTATGAGTAAAAAAAATTAAAATAAAAACAAAAATAACTAAAATAAAAACTAAACTACTTTATTTATTTACAAGAAATTCTAAGTTTTTGCAGATTAGATCAGATTAGCATTTACATAAGTTTGCAAGTGAGAAATAATTCTCTTATTATTAGTGATGAACAGTGACTCAACCACGATTACCGATATATTTGTCCTCTTAAACACTCGGTACTTCCAGTTTCCTTTGAGTTGTGACACTTTCGACATACCCTGGCCAAGGACAGTCACCATGTAACCCGAGTAGCCTAATATGTCACCAAATAGTTTGCGAACTTATGTGGCCCACATTCAGATATACTTTCGTAATCGATACAAGCACTAATATAACAAATATTCAATATATATTCAAAAACATCCTTAAACAAATCATGAGACACTTTTTAGATAACAAAATTTAATTACTTTGTGATGTAACTTATTTGCCTTTGCATTTCATTATTTATAAAGAACCCGTTATTTTCTATGAGACCCATGTAGCGAACTTTCCGACAACCTATCCCAAGTTGGAAGCTTTAGGTAGGCTAGGTATAAAAAGACACCCAGAGGACATACTTGTCCAAATCTCAGAGACCACATTAGCCCCTTAATTAACATTCATTTCATTTGCATAAACAATATCACATTTAACTTTCATGCTCATGAGTTGTAGAGGTTTTTGCCTATATTTTGAACAAATCCTATAGTAATGCTAGATCTTTCACAAAATTTAAGGACTAGATCAATTCATTACTGAAAAGCAAGCATTCTCATCCATATATCTGAATATGTTTCCCACAAGAACATTGTATAAATTAAGTTCAGATTAAGGAAACCTTGCTACTTTGTGTCTACCAATATATCCCAAATTGTAATCACTGAATTAAGCAGTTATATTACGATTAAGCAGACTTAAAAGCTAAGTATCCTCACGTCTAATTGTCTTACAGCATCAACTTAAATCTCTCCCATATTTTTGTCATTTTCTCATATTTCACATTTTTATGGCTTTTTATGACACTAAGAACTCTTTTTGTATTTTTATGACTCTAGCTATTTACAGACACAAACCTACAAAATTAGTTCTTTGAGAGATTTAATATGAATCAGCATTCTTCATCCCATTGAGAAGAATTAACTTCTCAAATCGAGTCTTAACAATTGCTTTGGTATACAAATCGGCTAAATAATCTTCAGTTATAACTTTTTCCAAATGAATTAACTTCTTTTGGGCACATTCACGCAAGAAATGATGTCTAATGTCAATATGCTTGGTGACCTTATGCATGACAGGGTTATTTGTAATGTCTATAGCTGACTTATTGTCTATTCTAATAGGAGTATCAAGAAAATCCATACCGTAGTCACGAAGTTGTTGCTGAATCCACAATACCTGTGAACAACAGCTACCAGCAGCCATATACTCTGCCTCACATGAAGACTGAGCAACACATGTCTGCTTCTTGCATTGTCACGATACTAATCTTCCTCCTAAAAACTGACAACCTCCAGTCGTAAAGTTCTTGTCATTGTTACAACCGCCAAAGTCTGAATCAGTCCTATAGGATACCATAGACCAAGCCCTTGGTTTCCCTTAAGATAACGTAGAATACGTTTTGTTGCATTCAAATGTGACTCTTTCGGACTAGCTTGAAATCTATCGCAAAGACAAACAGCAAACATAATATCTGGACGCGAAGCAGTCAGATACATTACTGAGCTAATGATAGCACGATAATAAGTTGCATCCACAAGTTCATCTATAGGATTAAGAACTCCTAAGCCATGATTCTGTTGAATATGAGTACTATATGTCTTTGATTCTAACATTTGAAACCTCTCCAAGATGTCATCGACATACTTAGACTGGTGAATAAAGAATCCATCTTTCCTTTGATCAACTTGCAGTCCAAGGAAAAATTGAAGTTCCCCCATAGCACTCATTTCAAATTCATTTTTCATGCTCATTTCAAATTCATTTTTCATGCTCATTTTAAACTCTTTGCACATCTTTATATTAGATGAACCAAAAATGATATCATCCACGTAAACTTGTACAATTAGATAATCTCGCTTCTTCCACTTGATAAACAATGTGCTATCTATCGATCCTCTTGTAAAACCATTTGTCAATAAATGTGTCGACAACTTTTTATACCATACTCTGGGTGCTTGATGCAATCCATAAAGAGCCTTATCCAGTCGATATGCTCTTCTTGGATAGTTCGGATCTTCAAACCCCGGTGGTTGGTGAACATATACTTCTTCTTTAACTTCACCATATAAGAAGGCACTCTTAACGTCTATCTGATACACCTTTATACCTTTGAAACTTGCATACGCTAAAAATAACCTTAAAGCTTCAATCCTAGCAACTGGTGCAAAAGTTTCGTTATAGTCATATCCTTCTCGTTGTGCAAACCCCTGAACAACCAAACGTGCCTTATTTCTGGTAACAACCCCTTTGTCATCTCGTTTGCATTTATATACCCAACGAGTTCCAATTGGTGTAACAACCCTCAATTTCCAGTTAGGATTACTTACTTAAATTTATTTAGGTGTCGATCCCTAGAGGTTTGCTAAGAGAATTGACCTTCTAGAAATTCAAAGCATAGTGATAATTGCTCCTAGTACCAGTAAAATGCCTTAGAAATACCATAGATGACTAGCTATCTTAGATTTGTCATAAACAATAAGTAATCATTCAAGACAATCTCAAAGTGATTAAATTATGACAATCTTATGAGAATGTAACTTAAACAAACAAAATATATATATCCAGATTTGATTCAACAACTCAAAGCACAACAATATATATCAATGAAATTAACAAGTCAATTACAAATATGTACATACATATACACGAAATATGTGTATATATTTACATACTTTCATAAAAACTAATATCTAGCATAAATCAAATTATACTTACACAAGTTAAATTTATATCATTTTAACCACTACATCACAATTTGTTCCAAAAATCACCCTTAACATGAACCTAGACCAAATTGAGAAACTCTACACCACTCACTACACCTCCTAACCAATGGCTATCACTCTACCACTTCTAGAAACCAATGGACATGCCTCCTACTTCCTTTCTCCTGCCCATTCACGTTACTATGTCCCCCTCCCACTTTCATTTGCATCAAACAACACACACACATCAAGAAATGCTCTCAAACTCTCTCAACTATCTCTTCCTCCCCTCCTCTCCTTCTTGGCAGAAAAATTGGGTAAAAACACCCCCAAATCTGAACAATAAATTATGAAACAACAACAATAACCTAATAACATAGTAAGGATCAAGCTATGGTGAATGTTTCTTATAATCCTTGTTTTGAATACTCGACTTTCTGTACATCTCATCATTCCGCCTTAGTTGGGGTGTTACAGAAAATGGTATCAAGAGCCAAGGTTATAGAGAACATTGGAGTTCCTACGGGAATTTGAAAACTATAGCCACTTTTCAAAACGATTTTTATAGTCGAGTCGAGCATGAGGTTAAGTGGATTAGTTTGAGCTTTACATGGTAGACCCTAATTAAACATAGAGTCATGAATCTACGTTTAATTATGAGCTAACCATGTAAAATTCAAACGACCACTTGGACTTATGTTCAAAAGGATTCCTTTTCAAAAAAAAAAAAAAATCTTTATTAAATCCATTTTTATGAGCATACATGTTGCATTTAGACATTCACCTAAGCACATATAAGGATTCGAGACTTGCTTTAGTTGAGGATTATGCTAGCTTGGTAGGATTCCTCTTCTTGCACATTAGAAGTGAAACGAATCTAAGATTGAAATATATATTTGTTGATACATGCTACTCTATGCTATAACATGCAAACTTGGGCATGATTGATTTGATTGCAATATGAAAGTTATAAGGTACAATGTGAAAGTTGTAATGTGCAATGTGAAAGCTTGTATTGTCAATGTGAAAGTTTAAAGGTGCAATGTGAAAATTTTGTGAGAAATGTATGCGTAAATGATTTATGAATTATGATGTTGAACTTTAAGTAGCATATACACTATAAAATAATGTGATTATTATGAAGCATGAAATTATTTCGAATATGACTTGTTTAAGTTATTGGGTGATGGGACTGATTATTTAAGAATGAACTGAAAGGGGATATTGGTATGACGAGTAATATGAAATTCTATAGCCGATATGGATATAGGAGCTTTTACTCTCTAAGTTTGGACTATTTGAAATATGGATATAAGAGCCCTTACTCTCTAAATTTGAGCTATTTGAAACTAGCTTGTGAATATTGCGATGATTAGGTAGTCATGCCTTACTATTGAGATAATTATTGCACCCTAAGGTTAAGCCATATAAGGACTAGTTCGTAGATGATGTAATAACTATATAGTTGTGCCTAATTATGAGATAGTTATGATGCTCTAAGATTTGACTATTGAGAACTAGAGATTGCTTAATATGATGATAATATGGTTAGTCCTTACTATCAAGATGAATATTGCATGTTGAGATTTGACCTCTTGAGAACGAGTAATCGCCTTAGGAAGTTCATTATAAATTAGAAATATTCTAAGTATGAAAGTTGACATTAAGTACGCATCCGATATTCGTGCACTCCTGCTCTTCTTGAAACTATTCAATATCCTTTTTCTTATGACACCGCTATTCATTATTTACATACGACGACGCGATATCACCTATAAAGTATCCTCTCACGAGCGTTTGACGATATTCTCTAAGGATTATAGTCCCAAGATATGACGCGACTTGAAGATATCTACGCACAACCTTTTTATGCGATCTGAGATGGCGCAAAACATATGGGGAATGTCAAACTAAGTCAGAGATTTACAAATGGTGAGCGGCACTAAGGCCTTATCACGATACAACGTCACCAGTCGAACACGTACCCATACATTCAAGATGACACACTGTGAGGAATGTAGCCTCGAAATTTGGTGCAATATTTCTATTTTAACACGTATACACAAACATCTATCTATACTATCTAAGTCGGTGCGGCATATGTTGACGTCATCGAAAGTTGGAGTCCAATGGGCAGCATAACACATAGAAGTGATTTCTTTAACTCGCGCAAAGAGTCTCATTCGAGTCTTAATGAATCTTTTGTTTCTATATCATTATTTCATTCATTCAAAACTAAATTCTATATCCTTGACATTCTTGATAATTCAAAGTATTGATCACCATCACCTCCCTTCAAAAGTTAATAACCTAACAACATACAACTCACTTACCCAACACTCAAAAATAGTGAAATTGAGTAAGTGATACCCTACTCTCGCTGCGACATCAAGAGGTGCGAATGACATTTAGTCATCAGTTGTCCAAAAGTGAAATGCTTGGGATAAATATATAGCATAGAAGATGCTATTGGATCACAAACATAACGTAGGCCATGGAAGATATGTTGTATGTCAATCAAAGTACAAAGAAGCAAATTTTCGCAAGCGATGTTGAAGCATTCCGTTTAACTCACCTAAAGATATTAATCTGGGTTGACTCACCTAAAGCAAATCGCTACGAACTCTTACTCCTCACTTTCGCATTGGAGCTAGCCAAGTAATTTCAACAATCTGGAGGACCAAACACGATGAAAGCATGGTTCTTATTCTTTTCCAAAGATTTACGATTCCATTAATCCACGAATGACTCGACGCAACACCTGAAAGTGGTGAGACCAAGTAACTAATACCACCCACTCGCAACGACGTTAAGAGGAGGACCCACTCGATACAAGGAAGTTCAGGAAACTAGCGAGATAGAAAAGTATAGTATAGAAGATACTATAGACTAGTATACCTAATGAAAACGATGCCTTGGATATGGTCTACATGTGAGTAAGTGAAGAGGAAATTGAACTGAGGCCTCAAATTGATAAAGGAATTGAAGGTCCATTCTATCCACGTAAAAATGGAGCCTCGACGGCAATTAGAAGAAATTCCAGAGTTACCATTGAGCGAAGATGTAATTAAGGAGGATAAGAAGCTATATAAAAATTATGTGACCCCCGCGATTTGAAGATAAATGAAAAATGATTTGGGACTACACTAAAGGACTAGAGTAGTTACAAGTAGGATTAGAAAATCTGGAGAATGATAAGAAGTTTTGGTGGATTGAAGACTGGAAAAGAACGTAAGAAAGCAAGGTGATTCAAGGAACCTAGTTAAGTAGGTGTCTAAGGAGCTTGCTTAGAGGAGATAGCGAGATGATACGAAAGGCATGAAATCCCTTACATTTTTCTAGAGGAAAAATGTTAAGGGGGTAATCACAACAAAAGAAGATAGTCGAAACAAGGAAAGCGAAGCGCAAGACTATACTTTATCGTTCAAGAGGAGTTATTCAGTAGCATCACTGAAGGTGATGTAGAGCAGAAAGTGAACTAAAGGAAGGCGATTTAACCCAAACGGCAAAGTGAAGACATTGACATCATCTACAAGATGTAGTGTTGGAGGTGTTAATCATTATGGCGCTCCACATGTTATTCTTTGAATATCACTTGGAAAACCTCTACCGAAAGACAAGCTACTATAAGAGCATATCAACCGGGCTAAAAAGAAAGAGGTATACGCTTAATGCCGGTAGAGACTAGCCCTACCAAGGAAGAAAAGTATGGTAGGTAAGTAGAGAAAGCATGATGACTTGTGATGGCCACTTTCTCAAGATCAACAAATTGTATGGAGGTAAGCTAAAATAAGATGAATTTGGGTGAGAAAAATTTTAGAACACATGGTGAACAGTCAAGAGCCATCGACCCACGAAGAGGTGCACCCAAGAAAAGTGAAGAAGGAAAACAACATGAAATTGCTAAGTTAGTAGTGAAAGCAAATAGGGAAAACGACACTAGAATTCAAGGCACATATTGCCGCAACGATCAAAGAAGTTGATCACTGACCTAAGTCCCAAACAACTACGAGGTCTGGAAACAGCTGGTCATGGAACATTTGAATGAAAGTGTGATAATTCTCTTATGTGATAAGCCAGGACTAAAGACGAGTACCCCTGAGATAAACTCCAAGAACCATCGGCTGTGCGTGTGTCATCCATGATAACAATTACTCTAGTAAGAGATGGATCTGAGTGGTGAAATGGCAAGTGTTAGAAATCCAAAAATAGTGATAAATTGTAATTAAGATTGTGGACTTACTTGTTAAATCATAGATATAAGATAACTAAGGATGAGGAGCTAAATATAAAGTTTAGCATGTGTAAGGACTTATAGTATAAATACTCCTCATTCCTTAGGCATCATATATATACATGTAAATATAACTATTTCAATAACAACCCTCATAATTTTCCTTACACCTCAGTCTGTCTCAAAACACACAGACACATACTCTCTCTCAATACACACACTAAACACACCAAGAACACACACACTTACATCCGCCATTGTTGAGATCGAATCTAGAGCAGAAATCGTGTTATTACATGTCGTATCAGAGAAAACATCACTTTGATATCGATCCGTAACTGATTTTGATCTCAATTTCATCAAAAATCAAAATTCAAAAACCGTTTTTCATACCGTCCCCTGTTTCATCATTTTTCATTGTGTAAATCACATAAAATCATCAATTTTTGTTCAAATTTAGATTCCTTATAGCTTAAAACATAATCCTGTTAAGTTTCCAGTTCCAATTCGATCTAACTCTCGAGATTGAATTTGTGGATTTTGGCGTTCAAATTTCGGATTTTGATTATGTTGTGTTTTTAGCTGAATTTTGTTTAAGGATTTGTTGCGGACGTGACAACAAACGTTTTGCAAGTAATTTCACGTTCTAAATCCAAGTAATTTGAAAAATATTGAAGTTTTAAAAGTCATCAATGGAGTTTTTGAAAACTGATGTGTTGAAGAAGATGATCTCAGGACGATTCTCACAAGGACGATCTTCTGCAGATCATCTCAGTGCTTGAATTTTCATTTGTTCATATTCTGTGTGTTGTGGCTTGTAGGACGATCTTCACAAGATCGTTCTAGCAAGTGGTTGTGGTGTGAAGCATTGATTATGGCTAACTAATCCGTAAGGATCGGTTTTGGTCAATTCGAAGTGGTTTACTTTGAAAATTAAGGCAGAAAACTAAGATGATCTTGCCAAGATCGTCTCAGTTACCTGACTCTAGGACGATCTTGCCCAAGATCGTCTCAGTGTTTGTTAAAAATTGGTGTGTTTCGGTTGTTTAGTTGAAGTTATTGTGATTGGGAATCACACACTTTCTGGGTAACTGATCATTCGTGATTGGTTTTGCTCAAATTCATTCCTTCCAAAGTCATACTGAAACTCTGTCAAATTTTTCAAAAATTACTTAGAAAATTTCTCAGTAACCCAAGACGATCTTCATCTCAAGACCGTCTCATTTTCCTTACAAAATTCTAAGACGATCTTAAACAAGATCGTTTCATTTCCAATTCTTTCATTTCTCAATTTTTCATTTTCAATTCCTTTAATCATTCAATCGTCTTGCCTTTGTTCTCAAATCTAGAACGATCTTCCAGAAACGATCTTCACCTAGAACGATCTTCATCAAGATCGTTTCACTTCCTGATTTTTTTTTAAAACTCTCATTTCAAGTTTCAAAACAAATCTCTTTCAAATGGCTTCTTGTGAAGCATTGGCATTGGGTTCCGATACAAGACCTCCAGTTCTCTACCTTGGTTCTTATGGACTATGGAAAAAAAGATTCATGGACTATGTGGAATGTCAACCGAATGGTCACCTACTTAAAGATTCCATTCTTAATGGACTTGCAGTTCATCGCCATCCCACTACCGGTGCAATACTTACTCTTGATCTTTTGAATGCTGAACAAAAAGATCGAACAACTGCAGAAAACACAGCTAGATCATGCTTATACAAAGTACTACCAGATGAAATCCATGGTTCTGTTGATTCTTATGATACAGCCAAGGAGATATGGGATGAGGTGGCAAGACAAATGGAAGGATCGGAGCTGACTTCAACAATAAGATTGACAAATGTGTTGACTGAGTTTGACAACTTCAGCAAATTGCCAAATGACTCTCTAGAGGCTGTCTACTGTAGATTCTACAATGTCATAAATTAACTTAGGAAGAACAATGTCAATGTAACACCCCAACTAAGGCGGAACAATGAGATGTACAAAAAGTCGAGTATTCAAAACAAAGGATTATAAATAACATTCACCATAGCTTTATTTGATAAAAATAATTTACAAATGTACAAGCATGTGAACCAATTTCAAAGTACAAATGCGTCCACCATACTTGGATATTAAGTCCACGAAACAAATAACAAACACATGAAATAGTAAACTACAATGATCAAGGCGGATTCCATTGCCCATCACAAGGTTTGATCTTTGACTCCAAGGTGCAATGCAAATAAGCATGAAGCATATAAATTCTCAATGCTTAAGTTTATATCCTAAAAAGCATGAACAAAAAGTGTCAACTACAAAAACGTAGTTGGTGAGTGCATAGGTTTTTATAGAAATCTTGGTACATATTATTGGTACATATTATCTCCAATTATCAATTTTTCCAAATACCATAATGTCATTTCAAGACTTGGAAAAGTCCATAGTAAATTACAAAGATCTCGTTTGTCAAAATCATCATGAGAAAAATATATATAAATCGATTAATCATATACCATACCAAATCATTCGGTTATCAATATTTCAATATCTCCAATTTCAACAATTTTCAAGATTTCATATTGGGTCCAATACCCAAACCGTATGTTCAAATCATAACTTCCAAACATAATAGTATCAATTTCATTTAGCCACAAGGGCATAACTCAATATCAACTTCATTTAGCCACAAGGGCATAATTCAAGTAAATTTTGATGAGTAAATCCTTGAGCCACTACTACTACCATTTTATCAAGTCCAACAATATATATATAATTCATTTCATAGCACAAGCTGTCAATCAAGTGCCGTATTAATAATAATAAGGTCGTGCCATGGAGACGACCATTCAAATTCAAGGTAGCTAGAGCACTACTATGGTCGGACTGGAAGTGAGGGTCGTCACGAAGGCAACCAACCTTCCACCGTTACACTTATGGGTGGCTGGACGAAACCTAGTTGCGCAACTCTCTAACTACAGGCCTCCACTTTCGGAGTAAATAGTAGTGTACATAAAGAAAACGGGTTGACAGAACTCAAGCTCATCATAAGACATTTATCACATTGAACATATGAAATAATTTCATTTCATAATGATATTATCAAAATCATTTTATCTATATATATGTATATAAAAGCAATTTCATTTATATATCATGCTTTTCACCCCGATAGTTAAACACATAAAATAGTTTGAAAGGGGGCTATGACTCACCTTGATATGCCGCATATTATATTCACTTATCCAAAATGGGTACTTCCCATCAATCGCTCCATCATACATCCGTCACGTTTCTCAATCACATTTCAAAGCCAAGACTATCCCTACGATAGGACTAATACACGTAAGTTCCTATCTTAAGCCATCACTTAGAAATGCCACTTTCATTATGTTGCTATCAACTGTGGAATCCAAGTATATTGCTAACATTCGCATTGTTTTGGTTGTAGAGATTGATGGTATAAAAGGTTACTTTAATTACATGCGTAGTTATAAGTTGTTAGATTTTTGATAACTTAGCTTCATTTGTGGTTTCACTTGGCATCTTAGGTTATCATATAGAAATATCATACTAAGTTATGTTATCCTTATTCATCATTTGCTGTGTAACTGATTTTAGCGCGAATTAGCATTTGTGATATTAATATATAGCTTGGTTAACATAATTACTTATGCCTATCTCACTTAATTATCTTTGTTTTATTTTGATTACACTTATCTCATGAAATTCGTTTAAGTGTAATGGGCCATTATCAATTGGGCCAAAATGTGATGGGTTTTTAAGTGACTTGGGCTTAATTTAGTTATTGGGCTTAACCTTATTTGGGTTATGTGCTTAATGGGTTATATTGGTTATTGGACTTTATGGTTTGTTGGGACAAGTGGGCCTACTGATTTATGGTTCTACTGATTTAAAGTTTATAAAATATTCAGACAAAATAACAGTTTGACCAGTTTCAGTAGAAAAATCATATCTTTCGTTTGGTTCAGTATTTTTGAGTAATTCTAGTTGGAGGTTAATCTTAACTCATTTGTCTAAAACTTTTATTTTGAAAGTTTTTTCTTGAAAATGCCCTCACATGTTCAGTTTATTCGTTACAAGACAGAAGATGGATTCTGTCAGCTTACTTTGTTTGCCCAATGCATGCCTTTACTTTATGGCTTCACCCAATACATTTTGTTCATCCTAATTCATCTCTTAATCTTTCATTAGTGTTTTCTCCAGATTTTATTTCATATTTTATGGACAAATCATGTGATGAAAGTGATGAATTTATACTTGTGTTCTTGTGATTTCGGTTAGTGACTTTTATGCATTGTTTTGTCTTGAATTCTTATAAAATCCTTATTTCTTGTACTAACTTCATAAATCCCAGATTATTAACGTGTATTTTAACATCAAAATATATATGAAATCATCAATTAAAGACCCATCTGAAATCCCAAATCAAAACAACTTAAACTAGTGCAAATCTAAGCATGCATGTAATCATCTCATCATTTTAACAACAAATCTTTATCCATCTTCAATTCAACAACTTAAAAACATATTTTTATGAAAAACTCCAGAAATATATTCATCAAAATATATAAAAATATGACCATATTAAAAAGGAAAAATCACTTTAAAATCTATTTAATCTATGACAACACCTTTGGGTCTTAAACCAGTTGAATCCTTGAATCTTTCTTCTAGATTTCAACATGCATGAGCATGAGGAAGAAGATTCTATCAACTTGCCTTCATCAAGTGTATTTTCAAGAAGAAAATCAAAGAAAAACATGGTCTTTGATAAAGATCTTTTAGTATATACAAAAACAATATAGATTAAACAAAGAGATGAAGATTTATACCCTTCTTGCACTCGGTTTTGGAGATGAACTTGGGCAGAAAATTTCGTGGTCCTCTAAGCCCCATATGAACCTTAATCCAAGCTTAAAATAACCCTTAACCCTTACTTGAATCAACCCTTGTTTACTCCTTTAAAAACCCTTATTATTACTATAACTTTAGATTGATTTTTCTTGCCTTTTTGTTGCTTTCTTTGAACCGAAATGGAGAAGAAGAAGAGGAGGAGAAAATGCAGAAAATTTGAGAAGAAATGAGAGAGAAAAGGTGTTTGTGTGTGTGTTGGGAAGGGTTAGAGTGATTAAGTTGTGTGAAGAAAGAGTTAGAGTGTGACTTTGGGTATGAAATGCCTTGGAAGTGTAAGAATAATGCATGCAACTAATTTTTGATTCGGTAAAGGCTTATGGGGGAGGGGGGCCGGTTTTTGTAAAGGAAAATGGAAGGTATTTTTGTTTAAATTTTGTATTTTAAGTGTAAGTATGTATATATGTGGTGTATGTAAGTGTTATATGTAATAGTAGGTAGTAAAGGTGCATGTATTCTAATGTTTACTAGCTTTTAAAGGTTTTAAAAAAAAAATGTGGGTATATATATACATGTTTATGTGTTGTGTATATATATATGCATACCTTTGTGTTTTAAAACTTGTTACATAATCCTACTCACAATATATTTGTATTTATATTAGACATGCATTTGTGCACTTATTATTATCCAAGCATTTTGTACATAAGAATTTGTTATTATATGGTTAGGATGGTTATTATGTATTTGTGCTTACCTTCACTTTAATTTGCTCGATGACTATATTGTTGGACATTCATGAGGATTCTTGATCGTTTACTCAACTTGTGAGTCTTACATTATTGTTTATATAACTTGACTGGTTAATAATAAAATTTTTGTTCCACGATATTTTATTAAGTTCATTTAGAACTAATTTATTACTTGAGATTGCCTTGAATGATAACAGTTATTGTTTATGGCATTTCTAAGGCATCTCGCTGTACCATAGGGCAATTATCACTATGCTTTGAATGTCTACAAGGTCAATTCTCTTAATAAACCTCTAGGGATAAAGACCTAGATAAGTCCAAATAAATTATCTTAATCGAAATTTGAGGGTTATTACAGTCAAGAAATCAGAGATTGAGTTAAACATCAAATTCATCAAAGCTCTTGGTCCTGAATAGGAAGATTATGGGACACAAAATAAGCAACATCAAAATCTAGCCAAGTTCACCATCCATAATCTTCATGAATCCTTCAAACTCAATGAACATCAAGTTCTAAACAAAGCTTCATCAAACAAAATGCCAGAAGTTGTATCTTCTGATCCTTTGGCATTGATTGTTGAAAAGAAGGTTTCTGAAGCTCTTAAAGGGCAAATGGTAGTTGTTTCTTCGTCTGATGAGGAAGGAGATGATATGATGGCTACAAGAGATGGTGTCTCAGATGAACTATATCAAGCTCTTGCCGCGGTAACTAAGCATTTCAAGAAAAAGTTCTACAAAGCGAGGCCTACAAATAACAATCTCCGCACTTCTTCAACAAGTGCATTTCCCAAGAAGGAACACTATCATTCCAAGAATTATGAACAAGGTGAATCAACTGGATCAAAGCATGTTGAAAAGAAAGAAGGCTATGAGAAACAAGTTGTTGAGAAGGGTAAAGCATCCGACAAAAAGTGCTACAATTGTGGTATTCCTGGTCATTTTGCTATTGATTGCAAACAACCTCGTAAGCGGAACTATGAGTACTACAAGCAGAAGATGTTATTAGCCAAGCAAGTGGAAGATGGTCATGCATTGCTTGCTGAAGATGACAAATGGCTATTGCTCTCAGATGATGAAGATGAAGATCTTTCTGCTAATGTTTGCTTTATGGCGAGGTTGGCCAAGAACAAAGCTTTTGAGGCTGAAAGCACTGATGATGAGTACCCTGATGATGAGGTAAATCTAAACTCTACTCTTTCGTTAGTTGGAGATAAAGAGTCACTTAATTTAGCTCTATTTAACTTGACAACTCATATTAAGACTTTAACCTACAAAAACAAAAATTTGCAAAATAGTATATCATTATCTAAAAGTGAATTTTCAAAACTTCTTGAAGAATATTCAAAATTACTTTTTGATCATGATACTATTAAACAAGACTTTCAATCATATAAAGAAAGGATGTTGGTTAAAGAATGTGAGTTGAATGCCTCTCGTGATTCTAAGTTATTAGAAAAATGTCTTAATCTTGAAAAGACCATTCAAGATCTTGAAAAAGCCAATCAAGATCTTGAAATTCAAAAGACCAATGGGCAAATGCTAGACAAATGGATGTTGATATTCTCAATAAGAAGCTTCAAGAAGCTAAACCAAACAACGTTGAACTCGAAAGGAAGATTTCTGACTTAAATCATACTTGTTTTCTAAAAGGTGTTGAGATTGGAAATCTTTAAAAACAAGTTGAGAAATTTAAAAAGAATATACTTTTCTATCAAGAGAAGTTATATAAAGTTAAACAAAACCCTTTGTTGGATTTCACTGCCTATTTTAACAAGTCAAAAATTGCAAAAGATGATCTTCTTCTCGGGTTGGGATTTGAGAATATCACACCATTGCAAAAAGCCAAGGATGAAATAGAACCTTTGTATGATGAAAAATTTCTTCGACTGGGTATGGTACAACAATTTATTCGTCCATTGGATAACGAATTTGAGACAGATGAAGTTGGGAAACCTAAAGATGAATTTTTGGTTAATTACGATGCTCTAAATACTTCTTACAAAACAAAAGAGTCTTCAATTTTTAAATTGGAAGAAGTTGCATCGAATTTTAAAACCAAGAATCTGTTAGTCCTTCACCTAAATCTACTAAAATGTATGTTCCATCCACAATTTTGAAAAAACAAATAGAAGGTTTGCAACAAAAGGTGGAATCTCAACAAAATGTTATTAATCACTTAAAGTCTCAAAGTCCGAATTCGGAGGATAAATTGATTGTTGTAGATACTAAGAAAGTTTGTGTGAATGTTTCTACTCAAACTGACTTAAGTGCTTTAGTAGACCATTCTACCCAGACTATTTGTGTTTCATCTACAAATTCCTCCACTCAAACCCTGACTAATTCTCCTGAATATTCATGTCAAAATGCTGATACTGTTATAGCTGATGATTATGTGCAACCCGATGTATCCAATGACGAACTTGCACATAGTTTAGTTTTGATATGGTACTTCTATAGGTTTTTCACTTGTGATACTCTTGATGAATTAGTTGTTCACCCTAAGCTTAGTGCTAGTATAGGTGTTGACACTTCTACTCAAATTTCTTGTGAAACCAAAGATGTGTCAGTTCAAGTTGAAACTACTCATGATGTGAAGTTGGATCCCAAGATTCCTGATTTTTCAAAAATTTCAAAATAATTTAAAACTAATCAACCTCCGGTGAAATTCTTCACAAAAGATGATTTTAATAAATTCATGGAGGGAGAATATGTTTTTGATTCAGAAACTGAGAAAAAGATTGAATCTATCAAAATCAAAGTTGAAACAAATAAGGAATCTCAAAACTCATTTTCCAAAGCTCCAACATCATATTATTCAGTGGATCGAGTTAAGCCCAAACATGTCAAGAAGAAACAAGCTGAGACCATACCAAGATCAAAATATCATAAAGTAAAGCTTCCGAAAGACTATCCCAATGTTTCTTCATCTAACTCTCAATCTAGTTCTTTACCTAAGGTATCTAAGTCTAGCTCAGTTTTGCTAACTAAGGATATATCTAATGGTGCAATTAGATATAGGGATATATATGGATGGTTTTCTCATGATAAACCAAAGAAACAAGAAGTTTCCTCACCTCCAAAAGACTCTAAAAGGATGAAGTTTTCAAAACTCCTTGTTTAAATCTTCTTAGTGTCAAATCAATAGGTGGAAAGAGCTTAAGTAGTGATACTAAATGGGTTGCTAAGTCATTAGAACCTAAGATCACTAGTAAGCATGTTGAGAAAAAGAAGAAAAGGAGGAGGAGAAAGAGTAATAATAGGAAGAAGAGAGTTCCTATTGATTTGAACAATTCATCTTTGAAAAACAATGTTAATAATGCCAAGGCAATGCCTTGTGAGTCTGTAAACAATTTTAATTCTTATGCTGGTGTGAATGCTTATAGACATGTTACTTTTAATTCATGTGTGAATGTTCGTACTTTTTATTCAAATGTGTTTATTGATGATGTGCTTGTTAATTCTTATGTTGATTCTAAAGCATGTTTGAAAGCAATTCCTAAGTTATATACCTTGCCTATGTTAACTAACCACAAAGGACCCGTCTTCAAGTGGGTACCTAAAGTCTGTTAAAACACATGACTGGCAATAAAGCATTGCTCAAAAACTTTATCGAATGATTCATGGGAACTGTTCGATTTGGGAACAACAATTTCACTCCTATCTTAGGTTATGGAGACATTGAACGTAATGGAATTGTCATCAAGATACTTCATTATGTTGAAGGATTAAGTCATAACTTGTTCAGTGTTGGACAATTTTGTGACAACAATCTTCAAGTTCTTTTTTGACAATCTCTTTGCAAAATCCAAACTCTAGATGGAGTTGACATTCTGTGTGGCAACCGCGATGATAACCTTTTTACCGTCAATCTTGATGATAACCAACCAACCGACAATATTTGTCTCATTTCGAAAGCTACATCAAAAAATTCTTGGTTGTGGCATAGAAGGCTTTCTCACCTAAATTTTCCAACCATCAATACTTTGCTCAACAAGCATCTTGTTGAAGGCTTGCCGGACTATAAGTATGAGAGTGAGCATGTTTGTCCTTCTTGTGCTATTGGGAAGATTAAACGAGCTTCTCATAAACCTAAGAAATCTCCAAATTCATTAGCACCTCTTCATTTGCTTCATATGGATCTTTGTGGGCCGATGAAAGTACAAAGTCGAAATGGGAATAAATACATCTTGGTTATTGTTGATGATTATTCAAGATATACTTGGGTCAAGTTTCTTGCCGTTCGGATATACTTGGGTCAAGATATACTTCTACTCAAGTAAATCTTCAACTTCCAGTCCGTTACATCCGTTCGGATAACAGTACTGAGTTCAAGAATGTCGTATTTGATGAGTTTTGTAAATCCAAGGGCATTACTCACCAATTCTCTGCAGTTCGTACCCCACAACAAAACGGTGTCGTTGAAAGGAGAAATCGAACGCTAGTGGAAGCTGCAAGAACAATGCTTGCTTATTCCAAGTTGCCTTCCAAGATGTGGGCTGAAGCTGTTGACACTGCTTGTCACACTCAGAATCGGCCCATTGTCAATCAGCGTTTCGAGAAGACTCCTTATGAGGTTGTTAACAAACGCAAACCCAACATCAACTTTATTCATATCTTTGGGTGTGTTTGTTATACTTTGAATGATCGGGGGAATCTTGGAAAGTTCGAGAAGAAAGGTGATGAAGGTTACTTTGTTGGTTATTCCAAGACATCGATTGCCTACCGAATCTACAATCGCCGAACAAATACAATTCAAGAAACAATGAATGTTTGCTTTGATGAGATGTCAGGCATGATCTTTGAACAAGAAAGTTTGATACCAACAAGTAATGATCCAAGTGCTTCAAGTACTTCATCAAGGACTTCTACTTTAGCATCTAAATTCAAGAAGTTTCCAACTCCTACAAGTGATGAATTAGATATTCTTTTTGAAGAATTCTACAATTCTAAACCGATTCATGATAAAGAACCTCAAATCATCGTTGAACCAATTCAGACAAATAATCCAGTTCCTGACAACAATCATGAATTATCATCAAGTTCTTCTGAGCAAGGTGCTACATCTTCTAGTAGTAGTTCTTCATCCTCTTCTAATGATTCTTCTTCACCACCTTCTCATGATAATTCTTCTCAACTGAATGTTCAAGAACAACCTACCCAGTTTACTCAGACTACCAATCCGATAAACACTCCAAATGTGTATGTGCCACTTGACTTCGATCATCCATCCTATGAGGAAGCTATTCTACCAAGCTACCATTCCATCTCTCAACAAAACTCAGGTTTTAATGATGGCAATGTAGATGTTCAACAACAAGATCCTCTTCCTCATGATCGCAAATGGTCACGTATTGTGAAAACGTGTTTCAGCACGTTCCCGGATCGATTAACACGAGATCTATACAATCATAGATGTGCGGAATCCGTCTATGATCGTCTTTAGGGTTAATTAATGATTATCATGATAAACACACATGAAGATAATAAGAACAGGAGATAAACATGAAAATACTATCATTAATCATATGATTACAAGGTGAATCCGTATGAAAAACATCTACAATGATTACGGATTACAATCATTGAGACGAATCGTGATAGTTTGGGTGGTATCTCGAGGTATAGATCTCTACCTCGAGAACCTAGTGAATGACTCTATGTTGCAACTAAATCATCAATCTAAATTCGTGACCTAAGACTTATATTTATAGGCTGAACAAACGGACTGGGCTGTCAAATTCGTACAAACGGGCTGGGCCTTACTAACATAATAGTTCTTACAAACTTAAACTTCGTAAGCATATATGTACGAATTTCTCAGCCTTTTAGAATTATTGCATCGGACAACAAATTGTGCACTTTATGTGCTCTAACACGTATACTGAAAAATCATCCTACTAATCAAATTATTGGAGATCCACAAGCAGGAGTATCTACTCGTACTTCAGTAAACGAGTGTCTTGTTGCACTTTCTCTTAGCAACATCGAACCCAAAACTTTCTCTGAAGCTCTTCGTGATCCAGAGTGGGTTAAAGCTATCAAAGAAGAACTCGCTCAATTTGAAAGACTGAAAGTATGGAGATTAGTTCCAAACCCAAGAAACGATGAACCTATTGGAACAAAGTGGATTTTCAAGAACAAGAAGGATGAGAATGGAGTAGTAGTAAGGAACAAAGCTCAACTAGTTGCAAAGGGTTATTGCCAACAAACTGGTGATTGACTTCGACGAAACTTTTGCTCCAGTTGCAAGAATGGAAGCCATTCGGATTTTCTTAGCTTATGTCGCATTTTGAAACTTCACTGTGTTTCAAATGGATGTGAAGCCAGCTTTCTTGAATGGTGTACTCAAATAAGAAGTTTATGTTGAACAACCAAAAGGTTTTGTTGATTCTAAAAGGCCAAACCATGTTTACAGGTTAGACAAGGCTCTCTGCGGTCTTAAGCAAGCACCCCGCGCATGGTATGATTCCTTAACTACTTTCTTGATTAGAGGTGACCAAAGGCACAATAGACCCTACCCTGTTCATTCGTAAACAAGGTAAACATGTTCTTCTTGTCCAAATATATGTTGATGACATTATCTTTGGGTCAACCAGTCAAACATTTTGCCAAAACTTTTCATCTCTAATGGTTAATCATTTTGAAATGAGCATGATTGGGGAAATAAACTACTTTTTGGGTCTTCAAATCAAACAATTGCCAAATGGTATTTTTATATCACAAGGTAAATACATAAGTGATATGTTGAAAAAGTTTGATATGACTTCATGTTCTTCAATTTCTACCCCAATGGCTGCTCGAACAAACATAAATGCTGATAAAAATGGGAAACCATTTGACCAAAAGAGATATAAAAGTATGATTGGTTCATTGTTGTATCTCACAGCATCTCGCCCAGATATAATGTTTGCAACATGTATGTGTGCTAGGTATCAAGCTGCTCCAACTGATTTACATTTTCAAGCTGTGAAACGAATATTTCGTTATCTGAAGGGTACACCCAATTTAGGTCTCTGGTATCCAGGGGATACTGGATTCAATCTAACTGCCTATTCAGATGCAGATCATGCAGGTTGTAAGCTTGATCGCAAGAGCACTTCTGGTTCTTTACAATTTTTAGGTGATAAAATTGTGAGTTGGTCTTCCAAGAAACAGAATTGTGTGTCACTATCAACAGCTGCAGCTAAATATGTGGCTGTGGCTAGTTGTTGTGCTCAAGTGTTATGGATGAAGACGCAACTAACTGATTATGGTCTGAAATATGATCATATCCCTATCTATTGTGACTCTCAAAGGGCCATTGCTATTGCAGTCAACTCAGTAAACCACTTTCGATCAAAGCATATTGATGTGAGATATCATTTTCTCAAAGATCATATTGAGAAAGGTGACATCGAGCTCTACTTTGTGGGCACTGACTATCAGCTTGCAGATTTGTTCACCAAACCATTGGACGAAAAAAGGTTTAATTTTCTTATCTCCAAGCTTGGCATGTTAAATCTTGAACCTTAACTTATTTTGTTCTTGATACATTCTTGAAAAACAAAATACAAAATTTGAAAAGACAAAAATCAAATATAAAAATATAAAATTTTGAAAAATAACAAAAAGATTTTCTTTATTTTTTCTTTTTAAAGAGGTTTACATATACTATGTATGTAACCCGTGCTTTATTGTTTTATTTATTTCCAAAAGAGGCATTCATGTTTTGTTTTGAAAACCCTGGGCAAAAATTATCTTTCCATCAAAATACATTGTTACTCTCTATTGTTAAACAAAGTGTTTTTTCCAAAACTCTCAATTGTTGATATGAGAAGCGAAGGATTGAACGCCTTTGTGTACTCCCTAGCTGTCTTACTATGAACATTTGTTGTTGAATCAAAACTTTGTGTTTCTTAAAATCTTGTTCACATTAGACTTTCAAATTTTTCTGTATATATCACAATAAAGATTTTTTTTGATTTCACAAATACCAATTTTGCTCTACCTTTCTATGAAAAACATTTTTGATATACCTTTGCATAGATTAAGGGGGAGTTTGTGATTTCAAAACTTTCAAAACTTCAAATGTGTTTTAAATCTTTTCATACGCACGTTTGATGATTTTCAAAATGACTTTTCATCAATTGAAGTTCGGTGATTAGTTTGAACATAAGCGATTCGTTCACTCCATGAACTTCATCATCGCCGATAAGTTCTAACCCCGGAGTATTCAATTCTTTCATTAGATAGTAAGGGTATTTTGAGTGATGATGATTTCGTGCAAATAGGTTGGAGGGAGTAAAGTCGAAAAGTGAGAGGTTATGGTGATATGTTGTGAGAAAAGGGTTAAAAGAAATGATACCTTTCCCTAAATTTCTCATATCGCTGGGTAAAACACATTTCTATCGGATGTCATTTGTTGATATCTTTACCTAACCACTCAAGTGTTTCTTAACATATACTTGTTTCATTTCTCACGGAGATTTTCACATTTCTATTGACTCTTCATTTGGAAGATGTTGATATTGAAAAAGGAAGACATTCTGCTCCAGTCCCTGACTTCATTTGATCACATTTGTGTCTAGAACTATCGTGCTTGATCATTCATTTGATCATTTTCATTTTCTTAAGACACATTCGAGTCATATCTTTGTGATATTTTTGCTTATCTATGTGATATAGCCGGAACATTTGTAGTGATATCTTAATTGATATTCCACGATGATCAAATGGAAATCCTACCAATGCTTATATCTTTTCCAAACATTGAACGTAGGTCTAATAGTGACCTCGGATTTTACCTAAAAGTCTTTAAGGATAATAAAATGTGGTTATCGAACGCTTCGGCTGTACTAACCATGATTTATATTCTTTAGAGCAATCTAGTGGTTGAAAAGCCGTAGACCGAACTATGTTAGAACATTGCTTTGTGCATGTCTCAATGATACATAGGAAATCCGAAAAATGTTATACATTTCTATCGGTCATTTCATTAATCATTTTGATTTTTGAACATGTTAACAGATCATTCTTATCCGGTTTCTTTTCTCATCTCACAAACACAAAAACCACCAACACCATTCTATAACATTTGTATCAACAACTTCAACCTTACTTTTAGTTAACCTTAGGATTCTTTGGGTTGGGCTAATGGTTTGGGTTGATACGTTGATGGTTAATGTTTCTCCATGTGTGTCTAGTTTTAGTTTGTCATATTTCTTGTGACATTTTGTCAATCAATGACTGCATAATGACATTGGTTCCCAACTTTGTCATTATGAGGGGGAGAAAACGATTATGATTGATTGAGAGAAAAATTTTGAGCTTGATTTGTGCAAACATGGAGTTAGTAAGAAGGCTGTAGTGTGTGTATGGAGGTTAGGGATGAAGATAAGAGAGAATATTTAGAGTTAAGGATGTATGGGATCAATGGAAGTTCAGTCAATTGAGCTCAGATAATTACTTTTTCACTGGATTTTAGTCGACTGAGTTCTTGACTTGAAAAGGAAAATCAAGATGATTACAAAGATAAGAATGAGACCAATAATGAGAGGATATTATCTCAAGATGGAACAAATGTTCAAAGATGTTCTAAAATGTTTATACTCATGAATTGAGGGGGAGCATGATCACTTCATAAGGGATTTATCCAAATTTCATTCAAATATTTACTCTCCATAGTGTTCAAGTTAAATGTAACAAAGATCAAAGCTACGAAAAGTTGAAAATTGATTGGAAGATTCAAAACCAAGAAGTAAAGCTTCAAAGGAGTCTTCATCAACAGATTTCATTCAAGATCTTCAAGTTGTTCATTTACACTAGTTCAAAAATGTTCCTATGCATACATCAAGGGGGAGAGTACAAGTTTTTGATACTTTATTCCTAGAAAACAATTTTCACTCAAGAATCGAAGATTGAAGAACCAACGTCAAGTTTATACCTTCCGCATTTTCAAAAGACAACTTTCTTGGTTCAACAATTTTTCAAAGATTCAAGTCACATTTTATTCTCTGTTCAATTAAGAACATTGAGAATTACCTTATGTTTTGACTTCAAGAAGTCCAAGACCAAGATTGATTCAAGCTCTCCAAAGACAATGAGAAAGCTTTGAAGTCTTGTTTCTTCATACCAATTGTCTTTACCACCGAGCTCATCTACTTCATTCCTACAAGAAAAAATAACACGTACTTCATCCATTACAATATATCACTAAGGGGGAGAATGTTAGAAATCAAAAAATAGTGATAAATTGTAATTAAGATTGTGGACTTACTTGTTGTTAAATCATAGATATATGATAACTAAGGATGAGGAGCTAAATATAAAGTTTAGCATGTGTAAGGACTTATAGTATAAATACTCCTCATTCCTTAGGCATCATATATATACATGTACATATAACTATTTCAATAACAACCCTCATAATTTTCCTTACACCTCAGTCCGTCTCAAAACACACACACACATACTCTCTCTCAATACACACACTAAACACACCAAGAACACACACACTTACATCTGCCATTGTTGAGATTGAATCTGGAGCAGAAATCGTGTTATTACAGCAAGGAGTATGGTGAGCCATAAGAACACGAAAGAAAAATGGAGAAAACTAAATGGTTGATAAAAAGGATGGGGTGTGAAGCTTCACCAAAATATTGTTATATCACAACTCCTAAGAACAATAGGCTAGCGTACTTGAAAATGGGCTTAGCTTAGAAAACTAAGAATAGATATGAGGCATTAGAGAGCAAGGTCATTGGAAATTTTGTGGAGGCCTGAAATGACCCAAATACGAAATGTCCTTAAGAAGGAACCCATACTATTGAGGGCTTGAAGTGTCAGTCTTATCAAGATGGTGAGGACATGATATGATTAACTGTAAGCATAAGGATTGTGTAAACTCTATCGCAAGGAATGCATAAGAATAGAAGAGAAATGAAAGAGGTTATATGTGTAATGCTGAAAAAGGGGTTAGCAGGAAATATGTCGTAAGGGGGTAATACCTCTACATTAAGAAGGAAGAAATAAAGGTTGCATGAAATGATTCGAAAGCCAATATCGGCAGGAGCAAGAGAAATTATTAACGATATGACTTAGCGAATGACGGTAAAAGGTGACTTTGGGAAAATAAGGGCGAAGTTGAAAGAACATAGGTACGTGTGAGGAATAAGATGGAACTATCATCATACATTACATGACCGACTTCCCTTACACGCCATGAGACAATAAAGACGAACTGAAAACCCTAGAATGAGGTATTATGGAGATGTACCCTTGCAAATTTTAATACAACTCGGCATCCCGGATTAGCATCACCCTTGTTAAGGGGGTAATGCCTTAACAAGTGATTAGTCACAAATGAAGTTAATATTTTCTAGTAATGGCAAGCGTGTCCAACATCAAACCAAAGAAAGACAAAAGTAGGCGAGGAGCCAACGGAGGATTCTTTATTGGGAAAGCAAACAATAAAGGAAAGTATAAAAAGTGACAATGGGAAATGAGTGGCCACCAACGATCGATATTCCAACGTCTCTTACTATTTTTGTTATAACCACGTTACGAACCGTTTGCTCATATTACACCTCCATATTAATATTCTTGTCAGCATCCCATTACTTAACATTGATCTGGGTAGAATGGACATCCCACAGTGATTTCTTACGATTAATCTCAAGACGTCTCAAGAATGAGCGACAACTATAACTCTTTCAAAGCTCTAATCAGGTGATATTTAGGGCACCAAGGAAATAGATTCCCCCGACTATAGAGGTTAAAAAGTCCGTAAGTAACCAAAAGGTCGTGATTGTACATATATGAACTCTCACATTTTGTACGACTCCGTGAAGCTATCCTTATCGTCAATCTATTCATTTTATCACCGTGTGAACAAGCGAACTTCGAGGACGAAGTTGATGTTAAGGGGGTAATGATGTAACAACCCTCAATTTCCAATTAGGATTACTTACTTACATTTATCTAGGTATCGATCCCTAGAGGTTTTCTAAGAGAATTGACCTTCTAGATATTCAAAGCATAGTGATAATTGCTCCTAGTACCAGTAAAATGCCTTAGAAATACCATAGATGACTAGCTATCTTAGATTTGTCATAAACAATAACTAATCATTCAAGACAATCTCAAAGTGATTAAATTATGACAATCTTATGAGAATGTAACTTAAACAAACAAAATCTATATATCCAAAATTGATTCAACAACTCAAAGCACAACAATATACATCAATGAAATTAACAAGTCAATTACAAATATGTACATACATATACACGAAATATGTGTATATATTTACATACTTTCATAAAAACTAATATCTAGTATAAATCAAATTATACTTACACAAGTTAAATTTATATCATTTTAACCACTACATCACAATTTGTTCCAAAAATCACCCTCAACATGAACCTAGACCAAATTGAGACCATATTCAAACTCCACACCACTCACTACACCTCCTAACCAATGGCTATCACTCCACCACTTCTAGAAACCAATGGACATGCCTCCTACTTCCTTTCTCTTGCCCATTCACGTTACTATATCCCCCTCCCACTTTCATTTGCATCAAACAACACACACACATCAAGAAATGCTCTCAAACTCTCTCAACTATCTCTTCCTCCCCTCCTCTCCTTCTTGGCAAAAAAATTGGGTAAAAACACCACCAAATCTTAACAATAAATTATGAAACAACAACAATAACATAATAACATAGTAAGGGATCAAGCTATGGTGAATGTTATTTATAATCCTTGTTTTGAATACTCGACTTTCTGTACATCTCATCATTACATCTTAGTTGGGGTGTTACAACTGGTTCTTTACTTCTAGGCACATCTACTAACTCCCATACTCCAAGTTTTTCAAATTGAGCTAATTCTTCTTGCATAACTTCAACCCAACGTGGATCTGGAAGTGCTGCATTAACATTCTTAGGTTCTACTTGTGAAATGAAACCAGAATATAAACACTTAGTTATCAATCTAGTGTCTTACACTTCACAAAACAAACTAGTCAGTTCCTTATTCAACTGATTTCTAGTTCGAACAGGTTCTGTAGCATTACCAAGAATATTTTCAACTGGATGATCCTTATTAACTCGATATTGAGGAACCGAATCAACATTCAGACTTTCTCCTAAATTCGTTTTAATCTGAAACTCAGGAGAGCTAAAATCATCTTCCGATTCTTCAGAAATAGGATCATCATCAGGCAGTGAAACCTTTGACGGAGTAAGTGGTGTAATGTTCTCGGGTTCACTATCATCTGAATCTGTTGGATTATTCTTGTCCTTACCACTTTCATCAACAACAGTAGTAGACTGAACTTTGGTTGGGGTAGTATTGACATTTCGAGTAGGCGGAGATGTAGGAGTATTATCCATGTGATCTCTTAAAATAATCACATCATCAACTGTCTGAAGATATGAATAAGAAGCAGGACCGTGTAGCGAACTAAACACACTATCGTAATTGAAATTTTTGCCAGTTCCAGAATGAATAGCGGGCTTATGACTGACAATCTTGACATTTGTACCCAAGTCAACTTTGCCTGTCTGCTTGTTATAAACTCGTCGAATTGATGTTCTCAGTTTATAACCCATGAAAAATCCCTCTTCAACCTTTGGATCAAACTTTGACTGAGGTAGATATTTCAAGAAAGTACACGGTACACCAAACGGTTCAACATTCTGTAAATTCGGTTTCTTCTTATGTAGAAGCTCATAGCATGTCCTGTTATGACGCTTGACTATAGTAACCCTATTTATAATATGACAAGCTGTATTCACTGCCTCCCCCCAAAACATAGTAGAAAGCCCTGAATCTGCAAGCATAGTTCTGGCTGTCTCGATTAGAGTACTATTCTTTCTTTCGGCAACTCCATTTATGTTGTGGTTCATACGGTGCACTGAATTGATGTTGGATTCCTTTGGACAAAAAAAAGACTTCCAATGCATTATTCTAAAATTCAGTTCCGTTATCACTCCTGATTCTCTCAACGCCAACTCCATAAATATTTTCAGTTTCGACAAAGAAATTTATCAAAATCTGTGGAGTTTCATTTTTCGATTTAAGAAAAAATACCCATGAGAATCTCGAGTAGTCATCAGTAACCACCAAACAGTTATACATCTCACCGATACTTCTTACATTCACTTGACGAAATAAATCCATGTAAAGTAACTCTAAAGGATTGGCAATAGAATTTTCTTGTTTCGGTTTATGTGCAGACTTTTGCTGTTTACCTTTCAGACAATGTACACATTTGTCTTCTATTCCAAACCGTTTCATGGTAACGCCGTCAACCAAATCATGTTTGACAATGTCATTCATCTTTTGAAAATTGATATGTCCCATTCTTTTGGGCCATAGTAAAGATTCAGATTCGTTTGCTTTCGATAACAAGCAAACAGACTCCTTTGGATCATCAACACCTAACACAAGGCCATAGATGTCTATTTTCTTGGGAGCTTTTAGCAGGATCCAATCTTCGGGAATAGCATATTCTGGTTTCAGAATAAGTGCTTCTTTCTCAGTAAAAGGGACATTGTTACCCTTGTCACAAATCTGAGAAACACTCAATAGATTATGTGCTAACTGTTCCACATAATTGACTTTTTCCAACGTAATCTTCCCATTGACAACATCACCTTGGCCCGAGATGTTGCCCCCCTTGGGACCTACGAAACTAACATAAGAACCATTTACATCTTCATAATTTCTTGTCCCCTGTCATGTGCCGAGAGCATCCACTGTCAACATACCAAAGACTGATAGGCTTCCTTGGTTCTCCCTGCACATCAGACAATAAGATGGTTAGTTTCTGAAGGGTACCCAAACCTTTTGAGGTTTAGGTTTTCCAAATTCATCTCTAATGATTAATTCGGTCCAATATCCATCGCTCTGTAATGGAGCCGTGGAAGAATTTGGTGTCACAGAATGTTTCTTAGGTTAAGTGAAACGAGCCTTAGGAGGAGAATTCCTTGGTGAATATGTACCATATCTAGGTTGACTCCCTAATCGATCATAGAATTTAGATGAACTATTAATTCTAGAAGGAGGTGATCGATTTTCTTGAGCCATCTTCCTAGGTGAATTACTCCTTTAAGGTGTACGAGAACGACTCGGACTTCCACTACTAGAAGTAGTATTCTGTGAAGGTCCCTATGATTTTGGTGTCTTAGATCTATTTTCATGAGCATCAATGTCTAAGTCACTACGTGCTCCAGAGGACATACCCTTTTCTGGACATCTTCTTTTCCTATTTGGACAACAACTATAAACATGACCTACTTCATAACAATAAAAACAACAACTATAAACAGGATTTTCCGGACATCAAACTCTGCTGAAGTCATGCCTAAACATTCCTTAAGTTCAATTGTGGCTGACTCTTCTTTTGATAAACCAGTTGACTCATTTTTATCGGAAAAGTGTACTTTCTTTTGAGAATTCTTATGAGTCGAGTATGGAGTTAAGGGGACTCCACTAGATGTAGATTCATCCTTATTCCATACTTTATCAATCTTGTCATGATCTATCTTTTCAAAATCAATTTCAGTGAATGTAAAAACAGTGTCACATCCCGTCATTGTAAAACATTTAATACTCTTATTAATAGGACAAGTTGAATTCACTTAGCTAGACCCTATAGGAGCACTATCATCATAAACTCCATTTTTAGGATCTACTGGTCTGACAAAAGAACTTTCCAGCTTATGTTTCTTGTTAAGCTCTTTTATTTTATCAATTGAGCTTTTTGAGCTTTTAGGGGTCTTAAGATCAACTTTTTGATTTTCTGAGACAGTTGGAGAAATTTCACCAATATCAACCTTCTCAGAAAGCTGTGTTAGAGACTCTGTATAATTATCATTAAATGGACCTCTAACTTCTTTATAATTCAAACCTAAACCACTTTTATCTTTTGAATCCCGTGGTACATGCTTTTGCATCTGCATTGATCTTATTAATTCAGATCCCCTAATTTGGTCAAATCTTGCATTAAGCTTAACTATCTCCAGTTTTGCATATTGTTCATTTCCCACTTTTTCCATTAAAACTGACTCTTTTAATTTTTCTTTCAAGGCAAGAATGTCCTTATCAGATGCACGAATCTTATCTTGATAAAGACTTTCTTGTTTTACCAAACCAGAATTTTTGGCAAACAAAGAGTCGTTTTCTTTCTTAAACATGGAGTTTTGACAAGTTAAGTTAATAACGGACTTATTCAAAATAAACAGCTCAAGTTTTAAATCTGACACCATTTTACAAACGTCAACAATAGAAAGCAAAGAACAAAATACCTTCTGATCTACAGCCTTGCAATCTGCCATGTATGCAACAAAGTCTTCAGTTGTCATACCTTCAGGTATCACGAATTTCTTCATTTGATCTTCAATGCTCTCCTTGGAAATGTCATCAACAGGTATAGATGACTCTTCCATTTCTTCAGGTGCTTTCACAGTTGTCATGGGTTCACTCTCAGATCTCACAGTCTCAGCCACATTACGTACATTCTGCTTAACTATCTCAGATGCACTTTCTTCACTTGAGTATACAGCATAATCAATTGTTGCAGCTACCTCAACATATAATTCTACCATGTAGGCATGACTCGAGGTATCATCAGATTGTGTATCCCATTGATAAGTACCATCCGGATTCTGAACAACAACGACCTTTGACTCCAAAAATGGTGACGAAACTGGCTGTTGTGGTGTAGCAGGAAATGTAATCATTGCTTGAGTTTTCTGATTACTTGGAGTAATACCGCCTTGAGTGTAATTCCGACGACCAGCAACGGTATTATCAATCCTCCTAGGTCATTGACACTCTTGTGCAAAATGACCAAATCCATCGCAATTGAAACATTTCACCTTGGATTTGTCAAAGCCCTTAGTGCCATTTCCTATAGGTCTCCTAGTTCTCTGAGTGAATTTTCTGACCTTAATAGTCAGCATAGCTAGCTGCCATTGTAGATCCATTTCTTCCAAATCATCAGGATCATCTGATTGTAATCCTCATCAATCACTACAAGATCAATAATCTTTCCTCCAATAAATGCTTCATGAGCATTACAAAAGGCTGAGTAAACACTTATTCTACCTTCTACAGAACTCATACTCATTGGCATAGAGTGAAAAGATTGTACATTGCTCTTGACATTCATATTTGCATTGTCATAAGCAGTATATCCAGCAAGACCTTCAACATCTACTATTGGTGTAGCTTCAGCACCACTTAGAAATGCATTGTTCCCCGAGCTAGAACTTGTTAAATGAACAGACTTAGCATGATACAATGATGGATCTTGAGTGAAATCCGAGTGTGTATCTTTAATCCTTCTCTTCATATCTCTGTTCTTAAGCTTGGAAACCACCTTCTCAAAGTCCCATGAGCTATATTCTTGATCATCTTGAAGTTGATGAACATAATCAGTCCATGTCTTAGGTAGTGAGTCCAAAAACTTATTAACTAGCTCAGTTTGAGGATAAACAACCTCAAAATATGACAACTCAGTAGTCAAATAACTGAATGGAATAATAATCTCATCAAGAGATTCTCCTTTCAGTCCATTGAAAGCTTCATATTGGCGCTTCAGAAGTTTGATACGATTTTTCTTCAAGGTTACATCGCCCTCACAATATCTTTCAAGAGCGTCCCATAAATCCTTTGAAGTAGTGTATTTCTTGAACAAGTCTACACTATCTTGAGGTAAGGCCATCGTAAGAGTGGACAAGGCCTTTCCCTCAATTGCGTATCTTTTTCGTTCTTCAATCGGCATATCAGCATAAGTATACCTACCGATCACTCCATTCTTCTCATATCAGTGAGACGAATGTAGTCTTCAAATCGTCTCTTCACATCCAATAATTTTGCATACGGAAAAGCTTTGGAGGTGTATTACCCCGACCAACCGCTTGATCGTGCATGATCATCTGGCTGATGAGTAGTGCATTTGGTGAATTTGCGGCAGCTGGTATGGTAGTCATTTCGAATCTTTTGAAATCAAATCAAACGAAATAACACAAAAAGGATGTGTGGCACGAAGTCACACGAGTATCGCACGAAGTACACGTGACACGAAGTAGACATGAAGTACAATTGTCACGATCTGTAGCACGAAGAGAAGTTCGCGCTGACGTAGCACGAATTGAACACGAAGTCAACTGGGTGATGTAAGCACGAACACAAAGTACACCTCGTGCTGACGTATGCACGAGGTTACACGAAGAAGAACACGAAAATGCTAATTAACACGAATTTTGAAACGAATTTGCAATCAATAGCCAATCAAACGATCTTACACCTTCTGGTAATCAACCTTAGGGCTCTAATACCACTTGTAAGGTACCCTATTGTTGCGTGGATCGTAATAAGATGTGATTCGTTATGTCAAGAGTGCGGAATCCTCTTAAGATAACTAGATTGCTATTTCCTTTTGCTGATTAATGAATAATTTAATCAACCTAAGGAGATGCACGAAGCTTGTGGTTCGTGTAGGAGGTCACACGAGCAACAAGTCAAACGAATTTGTAAATTTGTGAACAATTCCCTCAAAAGATCTACCTAATTTCGTAGATTATGTTTGTACTTATACTTGAATGATATTGGTTCGTGTGGGTTTCGGCCTTAATCAAGTAATTAAGCCCGATTAGCAAAAACCAACCGACCTCGTGCTGACGTTAGCACGAGGGTAATCCTATGTGCTGATGACGTCAGCGCGAGGATCGTCCCTTTGGTCCTTTGCTTGACTCCGTTTGGCTCGTACACAACATCCAATCATCGTTTAAGTATTCTATGACACTTATAATCCTTGATTATATGTTCTTGTACCTTCAAAACAATACATAACACACAAACACAATACAAAACACAAACAAATATAATATTGAAGTTCACACGTAATCTTTAAATACCAACACAAGTTCTTATTTAAATGATTACAAACATAATTCTTAAAACATAAACGATAATCAAATCTATGTTGCGATTGTCACAACGAATCTGCATCTACACACACACATATGATGACAATGCACACATATGGTGTCGGGTTTGACTAGTCAATGCGAGCTGTGTTTCATATTTTACTTAATTTTAAAAAAAAATTTTTGTCATGAAACACGCATATAGTGCCACAACACGCAAACGGTGACAAGCACGCATATGGGTGTGTTTGGTAACAAGAACTCGCAAAGGGTGTTGACTGGTTAATATGCATGTTTCTTGTGATGACGTCATCACAAACACGCTAAAACTGGATCCTTTTGAATTTTGAAGATCTAGGCTCAAAAGGACGCGCAAACGAAGAACGCGCATATGGCTCAAGAACACGCATATGGCTGTTCATCTTCCTCAAAATTCAATCCAGTGTTTTGAACCTTGAAATTCATAAAAATGACACTAAAGTTTCCTATATGCCCGATTTACAAGTTTTAACGTTCCATTTTCTTGTCCTTTTTGTGAATCTAGTCCTTTTAGTGATTTTATGACCGAAAATAAAAACCCTAAATCTTGACATTTGAACTCAAAATCTGGACTTAGAACTCTTGTTAATCATATACCTTAGTTCAAGAAGTGTTAATGGAGGTGTTTTAAGTCACAAAAACACGTAACGATCAAGTGTTATGAATCAAAAGAAAAAGTGAATAGTGACAGGGAACGCGCAAATGGAGAGAAAGGAAGAACACGCAAATTTTATTTCGGATAAATAATAAATGTATGTTCTTTTTCCTTTTATATCTAAACAAACACGCAAACCCTAGTCCACTTAGAGAATGCGCATATCCGACCCACTTGATTTAAAACAAGCATATCGGCCTACTTAGCCAAAACACGCATATTAGTCCATTTAGTCAAACACGCCTATAGGTCCAATTAGATAAAATGCGTATATGGAAGCCCACTTGACGTAAATACGCAAATCAAACTAATGTAGAATACACACGGTTAATACCACTTGACTGCAACATGTGTTAATAGCCCATTTTGCTAAAGACATACATATGAGTCCACTTGGTATGCATTGTGTATTAAACATAACTTATCTTTCTTCGATTCAAGGAACCTTGACTTACAAAAAGTCAACTTTCGCAAACTTGATTAACACATTAAAAATTCACAAAGAATTTTATTGAAACTGATATGATTAACGAAATGAATATAAACTACTTTTTCATATTAACATGATGGAAGTAATATAAACCACTTTTTCATATTGACAATATCATATTTTTCTCAATAAAGAGATTCTTCAGGAATGTCACAGCATAAATATCTTGCAAAGTAAACACATTAAATTATGACCCACTTTGTCACTATTGAAATTTAACGCACCATTTTTAAGTGTTCACAATGACAGCCATTGGACACACACAATGCTGTAAAATAAATTCAAATACAACAAAAATAAATGATACAAAATTAATCACCCTCAAATAATTTCTCCGTCATTATTTTTGTCTCCGTTTTAATTTATCTAAGTTGTTGATGTGTAAATATACTCTACTTCCACTTTAAGCTTGAGCTTTCTACATTCCGGACTGGATAACCTCATTTTTTGTATACTCTGGAGATCTTTCATCTTGTCGGTTGACACACATCCGAATTAGATAAATAAAACTGTAATCACATCAGCGAACTCATGAGATCTATGCAACTTATGCAATTATCTTAATAGCAAATAATCGAATTCCAAAGATACTTAAACAGATATAACTAATTACATACAATAGATTCTCACACTTAAGATTAGAATCTAAACAATTATCAAGTTATTTCATACAATAAGCATGTTCAACTCAACTATTTTTAACAAATTGCAGATCAAAATATATGTCAAATACATCAATTAAATGATTATGTTTGACCTATTTTGATTGAAACCTTAAGTATCCAAACTTAACTTTCCATGCAATTTCAAATCAAGACTTAAATTGAGGCGTACACAACACACTCATTTTTCTCAAAATTATTCCTTTATAATTAAATTATAAATCAACATTCATGAGACTTGTACTATGATTTACAAAAATAAAAATTAACACATAAGTACGATAACCCACTATGTTATCTAATGAAGGTGTGCCTAGAACTCAGTCACCGATAACCAATATAACATGATCTTCCTTGACGGTGTTTTTCGCACGAAACATCAACACCTAGTTGCTGAACGGTACCCAAGCCTCAGTAGACTTGAATTTACCGTCTTTATCTTTCACTAAGACATTTTTCCAATATCCATCACTCTTAGTTGGAGTTCTGGATTTTGAAGTTGGTCTCTTGTTTTTTGGCACCCTCTCTGGAGATATTTCAATCTTTCTCCTTGGACTGTGCTTCTGAAACAATGATGAACGGCCAGCTTTAACGGTTCCGAAGGTTTCTTAGGAGATACATTTCTTGGCCATCCTTGCTCCTTAGCAGCATACCTTGAGAAATTTCTAGGAGATTCACTCCGTGTGGGTGAGTTCTTTTGAGAAATCCTTTTGGGGGAAGCATTTGTCGACCTTTCTTCAACTTTTTTTTCCGTTATTTTTTCTCAATTGGACTTTTACATCTTCAATATCCTGGTCACTTGAGTCACCTGAATGCCTTGATTTATTGGAATTACTCTTTTGTGGACACAAACTTGCCACATGTCCCCTTTCTCTACAAATGAAGGAAGAAATTCTTTTAATAGTCTTCGTCCTCCTTTTTGCATTCCTCTCATGATGAATTTGTTGCATATCATGCATATCAAATGTATGAGAACTTGACATTTTTGATATGATCTCTTGAGACTTCAATTTAGTAGACTTTTCGGAAAGAAACATTGACTGAGCAAGAGGATCAAACTTAGACTAGGTGAGAATGGAATCTTTAGTGAACTTCTTTGATGATAACTTTCTAGGACTAACTTTTCTGAACTCTTTATTTTGCTGCTCAAATTCAGCGACATCAACTTCCCAAACTTTGTCAACTAGATCTGGCTCTATACTTTCCAAAGAATATTCCTTTTCAGTAAACACTCTCTTACTTCCTTTGAAAGTAAAATGAGTGATTGAACCCTTATCATATACAAATTTGGTTTGTTTTGATGACTCTGTTTTTTTAAGTTGTCCATGAATGTTCTTTGAAGAAGTTCTCTTATCGTCATCATTCACTTTAACAATAGGATCATAAATATGATTGATTGGAGGAGGTATCTCAGCATTATAATTCCTTTTATTTGAGAGTTCTTCAAGATTGTGACTTTCTCCATTTTTGATGCTTTCATAAGTGTGGTTTCTCAAAACTCGAATATCTCTCATTTTATCAATTTTGGACTGCAACTTTGTTATCTCTGATTGAGCTGAGAGCAACTCCATTTGAAGTTAGGAGTATTCATCATTTAGTTTATTATGTTTTTCTTCTCCCAATTGCTTTCTGAGAGTGACTTCCCTTAGTTCATTTCGAAAAAATTCATTCTTCTTTTTGCGACGTCCAATCTTTTCTGACAAGTCTCGTTCTCTCTTAGATAGGATATTAACTTGTTATCTTAGGAGAGAAATTTCTTCTTGATCCTTATCCAATCTCTCTTGCAAATCATTAACCTTCATATATAATTCACATGCAGTTTGAGACACTTTAAAATTATCCTTGCATATATTTATTAATGAATGCAAAGAAAAATCTATACGTTGCACCGATGCATGCAAATTTATCATAAAAGTAATTAGATCCTTTACTCCCAAGTTTTTAGGGATCTTCACTGGTTCATCATCAACAATCTTTACATCAGATACATGAGTTGTTGATGAGGAATACTCAAGAGGAGTGAAAAGAGCATCCTTTTTAGTGTGATTTTCTGATTCTTGGGAAGATGATTCATCAGAATCTATTGAACTGCTTCCCGAACCAACTTCAGCAACATAGGCATTATTCTCTTCATTGACCTTTAAACTCCAGTCATATGATTCATCTTGTTGCTGGACCTTTAAACTTCTGATCAACTGAACCTTGTAATCCATCAGACTCATCATATAGTGACCTTTGTTTTGAGATATTAGAAGATGATTATACTGCTCCACCATGATTGAAGTATTGATGAGTCTCTATTGACTATCCTCCTTCTTTGGTCTCTGGCATTCCCTAGCAAAGTGTCCAAATCCTTCACAATTGAAACACTTTATTTTTGACTTATCAAAGCCAAGCTGACAATAGAAAGAAATTTGAAGACTACTTTCAGTACACTTTAGAATCTGAAGGAAAGTACTACTTGTGTAAATTCAACTTACAACAATTCAGATCAATCTTGGGATTCCCTAAGTAAGAGGAATATTTAGAACTGCCATCTGTAGAAGATATGTTGGCTGCAGTTCAAGCCTTGGGTTATGAAGGAGAGTTGGCATCTTTGAGAGATTTTAAAAGAATGAATGTGGCTACTCTATGGCACACAATGTATAATGTTCTGAGTACCTTCTTGATGTCTTCTCAGAGAGGAATAAATGCTATTACAAAACATTCTCTGTCATTATATTATGCAGTCACTCACAATGTGGAGTGTGATTATGCAAAGATTGTCTGGGAGAAAATAGCTCAAGTTGTTAAAGCCAAAGATAAACAAAATATATCCCTTACATTAGAATCTTTACCTTGCGGATTGAAGATGTTCTTGATTCTACTAATGTAATTCCAAAATTGGAAGACAGTTTCAAATGCGTCATTGCTATGTATAAATCAAACTTGAGAGGCACCGACAGTGAAATTGCTAAACCCTTTCTTATTCCACCTTTCTTGTTAAACTTGGTGCCGACCAACAATCCCCACCTTAGCACTTATAGAGAGTGGTTAGACACGGTTACGGGGTTTGAATGCCGACAGACTCCTACCCAAACTGTGCATAGGTCGCCAAGTGAGGGTCCTAGGATTACTAAAAGAAAAAGAGGGGTTAGTGGATAGGGGACTGTTGGGCCAAAAAGAAGGAAATCAAAAAGAGTAACTTTTGAGGAAAACAATGTTCATAAATCTCCCATCACACCTATCATCTCATCATCTCTATCAACACCACCACCATCTCAATCAACACCATCAATTCCATCTACACCTTCTACACCACTTCCATCCGTTTCTTCTCCAATTCCACCAATTCTTTCTCCACCGCGATCATCAACCATTCTTGCACCAACACCAATCGCTTCAGCTTCACCAAATGTTCCCAGTCCATTACCTGGGAGATGATTGAAAATGCGTGCTAGAAAACTAAAAACCATTAAAACAAAATCTGGTTTGTTGAAAGTAACAAAGAAGAAACATAAGAAGAAACATTCTGCTTCATATTCTAGCATTCAAAGAGAGGAATCAGGTACAGTTGATATTGATGAAAATTTTGGAACCTCGACGGATTTTGATGATGAACATATCGCATAAACCATCGAAAGTGTGAGATCTGATGTTTATATTGAGGGTCAGGGCACTGGAGATTATGTTGTGCCGGAGGAAGAAGGCAGGAATGAGGGAGGAGTTGAAAATACCTGAGAGGTTGAGAGGTCCGGGCTAGGACAAGGGTAAAAAGAAAACGTTAGCCCTCTGATAGATGAAACCAATGAGTCTAGCCAGGATGACAACCCTAGGATAGAATTCGAGAGCTCCCCATTTTCGCATGCACAAAAATCTCCTCACAACAAGAGTTGGTCTTAGAAATGCACGGGGATTAGCCAAGCTCACCACACTATCCTCATTTGGAGGATGAGAGTGTTGAAACAAGAGAGGACCAGCCCCACCTCTAGCCTTCATTTTGTGCACTTGAGTCTAGATCTCCTAGGGACACGAACCTGCAATCTTAGTTGAGTACTGATGCCGGAACAAGCGGAGGGGGGCCCACTTTGTGTGACCCTCTAGAACAGCTTAGAAGTCCTGCCTTAGCTAACATTATGCCAGCTTTAGCCGCAGGGAACAGTTCTCAAACCAAGACTGAGAGACAGTATGAACGCCAAGGTTACACTGTTGTTTCTCAGGATCAACCTAAGACTGTATTAACGGGCATTCTCAGTGACCACGGTGTTGCTAGTGGTGTTACCCAACAACAAGTCCCAGACAGTGATTTATCACAGTCTAAGACACAACCCGATTCTGGTTGCAATGCCACTGAATCTGAAACTGCTGGTGAGGGTCTAACCTGAGGAACTGCAGGAAATCCTGAAATAGGTTCGGTTGATTTAGGTCACACCACAAGTGCGCCAACAACCTTCGGGTTGGTTTCACCATCTGTTCAAACACCAACACCAACACAAACACCCCAACAAATTTCATCAACTTCTCACCAACAAGAAAAAGATAACACATGTAACCATTTATTATAAATTGTTAGGTCCAGATTTACTTGACTCGCTCCAGACGAGACCACTGGAGCCCTCTGAAGATTTGTCCAGAAATTATGTGAAGACGAGTGAACCATTTACTTGTACAGGAATCTGGATTCCACCAAATTGGTTCATTGGACTTCACTCCAGTCAAGATCTTTCCACTGAAGAACATTCTCACTGAAGTCGAAAACTGAAGTCTGAAGAAAGAAGTCTGACAAATAGCGGAGCTCACTGGCAGACTTACTAGATCTCCTAACTCGAATCCTTGACAGTGTTCTAGACCTTACAAGTCTGAACACTTATTACTAGGAATTGATTTTATGCCTTTACATGCCTTTACCAGAACAATCCATTTGTCCTTTGTGAAAAGCCTTACACGCATGTAAAGGTGGTTGGTTAATTAGAAGACAAGTCACTATCAAGTGACTTTAATCTTGTACTTTAACCAATGCATTTAAGGAATTAATTGGTATCAGAGCGGAAGGCTAACATACTTGCCTAGATCTGTATTTCTTGATGGCCACTCCGGAGAATACACAAGGAAACCCTTTTAATACAAGTCCTCCCCCCATTATTGAAACTGAACAGACTACTGACCAAGTTAACAATAATCCCCCACCACCACAATCTATTCCTGCTTCTCCACACGTGCATGTGCACTACTCAAACACTCCTGTTCCCAAATTCAGTGGTAATGGTGAAGAATTTGGCACATGAAAAGCTAGGATGATATTACATAGTACTGGAATTGAGAGGAATATGATAAAAAATTTAAATGAAGGACCTTATATTCCTAGAAGCCCTCTCAATCCACTTCTTGACCCTCTTAGAGCAAGATCTGGAAGGGAAAAGAGAGAGGAACACTGGTCTGAAGAGGATAAAAGACTTGTTAATATTGCCTAATGAATCATTAACTGGTACTGTAAGTGCACGTCTATTTCAATAGCAGTCTAGATTTTTTGAGCTTAAATGTAATATGTCTTTGTCATTGTAATTGTCATTAATTAACTTTGTATTATGCATAGAATACTAGATTAAGTTTAAGTATTGAATGTATAATTAATCTGCTTGAGAGGGATTACGACATCGTAATTGCAGGGAAAATTACGAGGTGGACATAGGAATACGACCTCGTATTTGCAGGGACAAATACGAGGTGGGACACAATTACGGCCTCGTAAAGGTGTCGAGCTGGGCAGGAAATACGAGGTCGACTCGCAGAAGCCCAGATCGTGTATCCTATAAATACCAGAACCCTAACAGAGATTAGGGTCAAACATTTGTCGAATTATCAAGCATATTTGTGCAGGTTAATAGGTCAAAGGTCATTCTACTAGCCCAAAGAAGACCTGGGAGGCAACAGGTGATCTAGGGGCTTTCGTTGTGAATCACCATATTTTTTAACGATCCGCGTCAAGGGGACTTATAAGTGGTATTAGAGCCTCTTGGTTTCATACCGAAAGGTTATAGTTTGTTAGTGATAGACAACATTGATATAGGGTCGTTTAGACGTGATTCTTTCATGAGTTTACGACCAGAAATCTTGTTCAAGGTATATCTTGGTGTTTGCAGCCGTCAAAAGTGTGTTTTTGGCTATTAATGTTTCGAATTCAAGAGAATCATTGGACCAACATCGTTTACGACCTCGCGGGCTCGTATTACCTCATCTAACTCGTATTTCGACTTGGGTAGCTAATTACGACCTCGCTAGTTCAATTGCAACCTCGTGAGCTTAATTACGATCTCACCAGTTCAATTACGACCTCGAGTTCTAATTGCGACCTCGTATTCTTGGACCTCGTGAACTTTACGTCCTCGTTTATTTTTAAGTAATTCATGAACTTTACTAGCTTTAAGAAAATGACGTCACAGTTACCCGCAAATTATCAGGCGTTTCTAAATCAAATGATTCTGATGGATCATGAAACCGGAAAGTCCAACTCACCACCAAAGTTGATAAGCCTTGACAGATACTTCAATTGGAAGGGCAGATTCGAGTCATACTGTAGGTTAATGGATGTGAGGATGTGGATGTGTATTACTAAGGGTTATACTCCTCCAACAGTACCAGGTGAAAGTTCAAGTTCGAGCGGTGCTAGGCTGGCTTCATATGAGCAAATGGATGTCGATAAGAAGAAAGATTATGAAGTTGAAAGCAAGGCATTGGGTTCGCTCCGAATGGCTCTCCAAGGGGAAGTTCTGCATCTGTTTGAAAAGTATGATACAACAAAAGGCTTATGGGATGAACTCAAAGAGCATTGTGAAGGTGACGCCAATCTCAAGAAGAGTAGGAAAGATTTGTTAAGGAAGCAGTATTATGACCTCACTAGCTTCAAAGATGAAACTCTTAATGAGACGCTGGTTCGTTACAGTCATATGCTGATTGAGCTTGCCTACTTTGGGTATAATCCGGATCCAGAAGACGTGATCGAGAAGTTGTTGGAGTCACTTCCTATCAAATGGGAAGGATTCATCACATCTATCCAACAAAATCTCGACTTCAGTAAGTGGACTCTGGAACAGATATTTTGAAAGCTGAGAAGCCAAGATATGAAAAGGAAATCAAAGAAAGTAGGCAGCAATGATTTTGTTCAGCGTCCTAAACTTTATCATAGCAAGGCAAGCATTCCTTCCTCAGGATCTTCAAGTGGAGGGATTAAAGCCTTCTACAGTGGAGATGATGAGAAAATGAAGAGGACGATGGATTCTGACAACAACTTGTTGTATGTTAGCTCTCCGGAATCAGCGATTGCTGTGCATAATGGTAATCAGAATAGTAGTTCTCCAAGCTCGGGTTTAACAGGTATGCCGATGAGCATAAGATCTGCTGAGGGACATTTGGGCATGCTCGCTTCTTTTGTGTCGGCTCATGAAAAGCTAATTGGAGGAAAACTGACTGATCTTGAACTGGTTAGGGAGGACTACAAGCAACTTGATCAAGATGATCTGGAAGCAATGGACCTGAACTGGCAATTGGTGTAACAACCGTCATAGAAATGTTTTAAATAAGTTTCTAAAATCGTAGTTTCGCCATTAGAACGATTAGACAGTTCAATTCAATTCAAGTTCTTGAGATATTTTATACTCAGTTATATGGTTACATGAAGACCCATTTGATCTTAAACCTTGAATTAAATGACGATCCTATAATTTAATGCGATAAAATACTAGAATTCGAGACGTAAATGTTCAAGTATATAAAAGTTCTAGTCCAAAATGTTCACAATTAGTCCTTGTATTTATTGAGTTCATTTAATATAGGAAAGGTATATAAAGAAAATGATGGAAACCCTTCAGAGAAAAACTACTATTTACCCTTCTTCTCCACCTTTCTCCTCTCTCTCTCTGTAAAACACATACTTACAGCCACCATAAACACACACAAAATTCATCTTTTGATTTTGGGTTGTTAAACCAAAACTATTTGTACTATTAGCATCCTTATGATAATCAAAACATAATTCTGGAATCAAATCTCAGGTAACGACAACAAATTTTGAGTTTTTGATCAAATTAAAAGTGTACTTTTTCAAGGTTATGTTCTTGATGATTTGGTCCAATTTTTGAATGAAAAATGTGTTAATAGCTAATGGGTTTGAGTCTAAATGTGTTTAGTAACATTTTTATGAACAAAATTGGGTCATAACATGCTTTAATCTACAAAACCCATTTTTGAAAATGAGGGAAAACTTGTTCTTGATGTGTCACGCATTATTCATGTTATAAATGGTCTTGAAATCGTTAAAAGTGTTATTGGTTAGTGTTATTATGTATATATGTACTAGTTTTATGTTCTAACAAGTCCCGGAATCGATCTAGATCTTCGTGTTATGATTAAGTTCTAGTTCAGCCCATTTTGGTGATGGGACGGTCTTGAATGGGCCCAAGATCGTCCTGGGCAGCCTCTTGATTCATGGCTCTTGTTCGTTCGATCTTGTGTGGTGTTGTGATGTGTTGGTACGTTTAATGGGTAACTAATCCTTTGGATTGGTTTAGCTCAAACACTTGTTCTTGAAACGATCATGAGTCTTGTTCTTGGCCATGAGATCATTGGGACGATCTTGTTCATGTCCATTAGGACGATCTTGAATCCTTTATACACTTGAAACGACCTTGAACCTTAACTTATGAAACGATCCTGATTGTTGTTATGTAAAACGACTTTGAGCCCCCTTCCTTAGGACGATCTTGGTCCCAGGTCAGAGGGACGATCTTGGGTCCTGTCAGCCAGGACGATCTTCTGGCAGCTAGGACGATCTGGAGCCTCTGAAACCCTAAAACGATCCTGTAGGATGATCTTGGACATCAAAACCCTAGAACGACTTCGTGCAATCATAAAACAGCATGTACATATTCTATAACACACCATACTTAATCATTTAACACCAAACCAAGTTCATAACATCATTATCATTCTATTAAACACATTAAAGGGTACTTATTAACATCGAGCTAGTTCATGAGTCGATCTAAAACATCGTACAGAGTGCAAACCCTAATTGAATACGCATAAGACATGTGCTATCTAAATTACCAAAGTACGAGTTCTATGAACAGTTAAGTTGAGTTCTCAAGGCTAAAGTTCGTTATTAAAGTCATGTTCAACTCATTAACACGATAAGTACTTACGTGTGAGTTCCAAGACGTTCAGTTCGAGTCCAGTTCAGGTACTTAAAGTTCATTTAAACACGTTTAAGTATTCCTTTTAGGTAATCAAGCAAATCGTGGCTAGGATTGGTAGCATGGGACTCATAGCAGACTTCAGGATTTAGGATTGGAGTTTGCATGCTTTCATTTATTCTTGATGGCAATACGTCTAACCGTTACCCCTGCGTGGGAACTTTTCATACATTTATTTGATTGCTGATTTAACCTATGTGTGATGACTCCTCTTTTGCTTAATTGACTATGTAATCGATTAATTATGCTTAATCTATGCACTCATTTAGTATTCCTATGTAACATCCATGTGCACGTGTGCTTTATCTTACATCCCGAGTTTTCCGCCGTAGTTGGGGTGTTACAGATTGGTATGAGAGCTGTGGTTATAGTGAATTAGGTGGATTTTCCTAGGCTATAACTTAGGAACCGCACGTAGCATGCATGATAGGAATTATGTGTGCATTCAATCTCTATGAATCTTATCTATATCTGCGATATTCATGCTATTGTATTTCATTCATACGCAGACCTTAGAACCATGCTACCCTGCCACGTGTATTCATGCTATTGGTATTCGAACTATGAGATGTGTTAAAATTAAGTAATGATAACAAGTTAGCGAAATGACGTGTTGGTAGCAAGGAAGTACGGCGATATATCATCACAGAAAAGCCTGATCAACTTTTCGCGTGTGGTATATTTTCTATGGACTTGATAGCAACATGGGTCATGCCTAAGATGGTTAGAGTGTGGTAGCAATCCTGGGATGTTCAATGGGTGTTGGTCGGGTGGAGGGTTAGCCGCTGGTACACCCTGTATACATACCTTTGCCAATACCTAGAGAGCATACCGATATCGTGAACCGACATTGCATTAGATGTACTAGAGGTGTGGAGGGTTAGCCGTTGGTATACCCTGTATACATACACCGCTAGTGCAACGGATGTAGGTGTTAGATCCGGACCGCACTTTGGCTGTCAAAAGAAAATTGGTTTAAAATTAAATTTAAGTTGAAATGGTTATGTTATTCACCTTGCAAACTATCTTTCATGAATTGAACATTTTTATTGTGACGTTACTTTGTACCGCATGATTGACATTGATGATAATGCTTACCTTCGGATATAATACTTGAATTCTTGAGTTACATGCGATAATGAAAGTATAAACGTATAGGATTCTAGAAAACTAACACGAGTGTGCTTGAGAGTGCGTAAATGACGTCACGAAAGACTATTTCCTCATTCTAACACCGATTCCGTCTTTTCCTAATATAGGAAAATGGTGCGCACAAAAGCAAACCCGAATATCAAAGTTCAAGCTGATGGAGTTGGTCGTGGTAACCCTGGGGGTGGTCGTGGTAACCCTGGGGGTGGTCGTGGCAATCCAAGAGGTGGTCGTGGAGGTCAGCAAGGAAGAGGCCATGGTAGGGGCCGGGATGGCCGTGGCGATGGCACGGGTCATGTTGAAAACCTTGATTTGGCCACTATCATTGCTGAACAGCTGGCGGCTTCAATGCCGACTATTATCGAACAAGTGGCTGCTGTAATGGGTACTGCCCCGAATCAGAACCGAAGAGCACCTGAAGTTGAAGCTGAACCAGTAAGAGTTGCACCGCAACAAGTAAATCAAGAACAAGAGAACTTTGATCCCGAAGTGGAGTTTGTTGGAGATGGTATGTATGTGGGCCCTGGACTCAGGAGGTTTCCCAGAAATGATGAGTATGCAGTGGAAAGAAGAGGTTGCAGTTACACCGAATTCAAGAAGTGTGGTCCACCAGATTACAATGGAAAGGGAGGGGTAGGTGTATTCACGAAGTGGTTGGAGAAAATGGAAGCAGTCATGGACATGAGCGAATGTCCATCCCATCAGAGAGTAAGATTCACTGGAGGTTCATTCACTGATGATGCACTGTCATGGTGGGATACGTTGCTAGGAGCCCGCGGGAGAATTGCTACTTTGGAAACACCTTGGGATCAGTTTAAGGAGATGATGAAGAACCGCTTTTGTCCACTGAATGAGATGCAGTAGATCGAGCAACATTTTTGGCACCACACCATGGTGGGATCTGGAAATGCAGAGTATACCAGCAAGTTTCAAGAGCTGGCTAGATTGGTACCACACTTGGTGACTTCTGAGTCAAAGCTGATTGAGAGATACATCTATGGCCTCATTCCTCAGATTCGTAACACCATGACCGGCATTCTTCCTTACTCCATCGAAGCTATTCGAAGGACCAGTGCTATGACTGATGACTTGGTTAGGGCTAGAGCACTGGCTAAATCTGGAGAGAAGAAGAGGGGTTTTGGTGAACCCAGTAAGAGGAAAGATTTCATAACTGACAAGAGAACCAGGGTTGGAAAGGTGTTTACAGCAGTTGAGCCAGGATAGAGGGCGTATGTTGGCCAATCTCCTCAATGTGCTACTTGTACTTATCATCATCCAACAGCAGTGCCATGTCGATTTTGTCAGCATTGTCAGAAGTTTGGGCACTTAGTTAAAGACTGCAGAACAGCCAGAATCCCAGCAGCACCACTGAATGTCGCACCAAGAAACATTAGGAATCCTCCAGTCAATCAAAGAGCCTGTTATGAGTGTGGCAACACTGAACACTACGGCAATGCTTGCCCAAGAATTGTTAGGCGACCCGCCCCAGCCGCAGTCAATCAGAATCCACTGCAGATCACAGCTCTTAATCCACTAAGAGTTAACCAAGCCCAGCAGGCCAGGGGCCGAGTCTTTGCTTTGAATGCTGTGGAAGCTGCTAATGATCCAAACGTCGTCACAGGTACATTTCTCTTAAACAATCATCTAGCTACTGTGTTATTCGATTCGGGTGCTTACTACAACTTTATCTCTACTAACTTTGTGTGCACTATTAACGTGAAACCCATTCGTGCACATGCATGTTATGAAATAGAAGTAGCTAGTGGTGGAATCTCTAAACTTGACCAAATTGTGCCTAAATGCGTGTTAACACTCGATACTCATTCATACTATATAGACCTAGTCCCATTTGAAATGGGTAGCTTTGATGTAATAGTGGGGATGGATTGGTTATCCCTGGTAGATGCAACAATTGTATGTCGCGCAAAAATCCTTAGAATTCCCTTAAGTGGGGGAGACGTACTAGAAATCCAAGGTGAACGACCCGAGTCACACAAACGAATCCTAATGAGCACGGCAAACGAAGTAATCAAACTAGCCGATATCCCAATAGTCCGTGATTTTTCCGACGTATTTCCTGATGACGTTCAGGGATTGCCTTCGGCTCGACAAGTTGAATTCCGAATCGATCTCCTACCTAATGCAACTCCGGTGGCAAAGGCACCATACCGTTTAGCTCCTTCTGAAATGGAAGAACTCGCGACATAGTTACAAGAGTTACAAGACAAGGGTTTCATTCGACCAAGTTCTTCACCATGGGGTGCACCGGTATTATTCGTTAAGAAGAATGACGGATCCTTTCGCATGTGCATCGATTATCGTGAGCTAAACAAGTTAACCGTTAAGAATCGATATCCTTTACCACGCATTGATGATTTATTTGATTAGTTGCAAGGCGCAAAATACTTCTCTAAGATCGATCTTCAATCAGGCTACCATTAGTTAAGAGTCCGTGAAGAAGACGTAACAAAAACAGCGTTTAGCACGAGATATGGGCACTTTGAGTTCTTGGTGATGCCATTTGGATTAACGAATGCGCCTGCCGTTTTCATGGACCTGATGAATCGCGTATGCAAACCCTATCTAGATCAGTCTATCATTGTTTTCATTGACGATATTCTCATCTACTCGAAGACTATGAAAGAACATGAAGTCCTTCTGAGAGAAGCTTTAGAACTTCTGAGGGCTGAAAGGTTGTATGGAAAATTCTCGAAGTGTGAATTTTGGTTAGAAGAGGTGAAGTTTTTGGGTCATGTAGTTGACAAGGATGGAATAAATGTTGATCCCAGCAAGATAGAAGCAGTAGAGAATTGGAGAAGACCAGAGACACCGACGGAGATCAGACAGTTTCTCGGATTAGCGGGTTACTACTGACGATTTATCGAGAACTTCTCAAGGATCGCACAACTACTTACATTGTTGACACACAAAGATAGAAGTTTCGATTGGGGAGAGAAACAAGAAGAAGCTTTCAGAATCTTGAAGAAGAAGTTATGTAATGCACCGGTCTTAAGTCTTCCAGAAGGAACCGAAGATTTTATCGTATATTGCGACGCGTCGGGTCAAGGCTTAGGATGTGTGCTGATGCAGCGAGGCAAGGTCATTGCATATGCCTCTCGCCAACTAAAGATTCATGAGATGAATTACACAACTCACGATTTGGAGTTGGGAGCTATCGTTTTTGCACTCAAATGTTGGAGGCACTACCTGTACGGAACAAAGAGTGTGATATACACAGATCATAAGAGCCTTCAGCATATCTTCACTCAGAAAGATCTTAATATGTGCCAGAGACGATGGCTAGAGTTGTTTAGCGACTACGATGGTGAGATTCGATATCATCCCGAAAAGGCAAACGTAGTAGCGGACGCCTTGAGTAATAAGGAGAGAGTTAAGCCAAGACGAATTAGAGCCATGAGCATTACCGTGCACAACAGTCTGAAAGATAGAGTGATTGGGGCACAAGTAGAAGCAAACAAGAAAAAGAATATTGATAGAGAAGGATTGGGAGGTATGATAGAACAGTTCGCTCAAAGAGATGATAGGGTTGTATTTTTGCGATCGATTGTAGATACCAATGTATGGAGGACTAAGGAAGTTGATAATGGACGAAGCGCACAAAGCAAGATATTCTATCCATCCAGGGATAGATAAGATGTATCAAGACTTGCGAGATCTATTTTGGTGGCCAGGAATGAAGAACGATGTGGCGGTCTATCTGAGCAAGTGCCTAACGTGCTTGAAGGTTAAGGGAGAACATAAGAAGCCAGGAGGGCTACTAATACAACTAGAACTTCCCAGTTGGAAGTGGGAAAAGATTACTATAGATTTTTTCACAAAGTTACTAAGAACGAGTAGTGGTAAGGATGCAATTTGGGTGGTGGTAGATCAACTGACCAAGTCAGCGCATTTCATACCCATACGTGAAGATTACTCAATGGAGCAGTATGCGCGTCTGTATCTTAAGGAGATTGTAGCTAAACACGGCGTTCCAGTATCAATCATTAGTGATAGGGATAGTCGATTTACCTCAGGATTTTGGAAATCGTTGCAACAAGCCTTGGGAACACGTATCGATGTGAGCACCGCCTACCATCCGCAATCAGACGGACAGAGTGAGAGAATGATATAGACACTAGAAGACATGCTAAGAGCCTGTATCATAGACTTTGGAGGGAGTTGGGATACTCACCTCACACTAGTAGAATTTTCATATAACAACAGTTATCATGCGAGTATTGGGTGTCCGCCTTTTGAGGATCTGTATGGAAGAAAATGTCGATCTCCGCTTGCATGGCATGAAGTCGGAGACATGCAGTTAATCGGTCCAAAAATCATTCTTGAAACTACAGAAAGGGTTGCTCAAATCAAGGAGAACCTCATGAAGGCAAGGGATAGACAAAAGAAATATGTGGACAACCGAAGGAAAACTTTAGAGTTTCAGGTTGGTGATCGAGTGATGCTTAAAGTTTCGCCTTGGAAGGGCGTAGTCAGATTCATAAAGAGAGGGAAACTAGCTCCAAGATATGTAGGACCGTTTGAGATTGTAGAACGTATTGGTGCAGTAGCTTACCACTTGAAACTTCCCCAAGAATTGAGTAACGTACACGATGATTTTCACGTATCGAACCTCAAGAAGTGTCTAGCTGTCGAAACAACATATATTCCTTTGAACGAGATACGAGTAGATAGTAATTTAAGCTTCAAAGAAGAACCCGTTGAAATTTTGGAACGAGAAGTCAAAAAGCTCAAGAGACATAAGTATACTATTGTGAAAGTTCGTTGGAACTCCTGTAGAGGCCCAGAATTCACTTGGGAACGAGAAGATCAAATGAAGCTTAAGTACCCACACCTATTCGCTTAACTTGATGTCTCAAGCTAGTAAGTAAACTTAAGAACTTAGTTCCTAACTTAATACTTGACGCTTTCTATGTGGTAATGCTTGAAACTCAATGTGAAACATGCTACTTGCTACTTACTGTGTGATGACATACTTGAAACTTAACGTACAACTCGATGTTTGTAAACGTGGTGTGCAAACGTAACTTGAAGCATGTCGTATAACCTGAATTTCGGGACAAAATTCCTTTAAGTAGGGGAGAATGTAACAACCGTCATAGAAATGTTTTAAATAAGTTTCTAGAATCGTACTTTCGCCATTAGAATGATTAGACAATTCAATTCAATTCAAGTTCTTGATATATTTTAGACTCAGTTATATGGTTACATGAAGACCCATTTGATCTTAAACCTTGAATTAAATGACGATTCTATAATTTAATGCGATAAAATACTAGAATTCGAGACGTAAACGTTCAAGTTTATAAAAGTTCTAGTCCAAAATGTTCATAATTATTCCTTATATTTAATGAGTTCATTTAATATAGGAAAGGTATATAAAGAAAATGATGGAAACCCTTGAGAGAAAAACTACTATTCACCCTTCTTCTCCTCTCTCTCTAAAACACACACTTGCAGCCACCATAAACACACACAAAATTCATCTTTTGATTTTGGGTTGTTAAACCAAACTTATTTGTACTTTTAGCATCCTTGTGATAATCAAAACATATTTCTGGAATCAAATCTCAGGTAACAACAACAAATTTTGAGTTTTTGATCAAATTAAAAGTGTACTTTTTCAAGGTTATGTTCTTGATGATTTGGTCCAATTTTTGAATGAAAAATGTGTTAATAGCTAATGGGTTTGAGTCTAAATGTGTTTAGTAACATTTTTATGAACAAAATTGGGTCATAACATGCTTTAATCTACAAAACACATTTTTGAAAATGAGGGAAAACTTGTTCTTGATGTGCCACGCCTTATTCATGTTATAGATGGTCTTGAAATCGTTAAAAGTGTTATTGGTTAGTGTTATTATTTATATATGTACTAGTTTTATGTTCTAACAAGTCCCGGAAACGATCTAGATCTTCGTGTTATGATTAAGTTCTTGTTCAGCCCGTTTTGGTGATGGGACGGTCTTGAATGGGACGATCTTGGTCCCCAAGATCGTCCTAGGCAGCCTCTTGATTCATGGCTCTTGTTCGTTCGATCTTGTGTGGTGTTGTGATGTGTTAGTACGTTTAATGGATAACTGATCCTTTTCATTGATTTAGCTCAAACACTTGTTCTTGAAACGATCATGAGTCTTGTTCTTGGCCATGAGATCATTGGGACGATCTTGTTCATGTCCATTAGGACGATCTTGAATCCTTTATACACTTGAAACGACCTTGAACCTTAACTTATGAAACGATCCTGATTGTTGTTATGTAAAACGACTTTGAGCCCCCTTCCTTAGGACGATCTTGGGTCCTGTCAGCCAGGACGATCTTGTGGCAGCTAAGACGATCTGGAGCCTCTGAAACCCTAAACGATCCTGTAGGACGATCTTCTAAAACGACTTCGTGCAATCATAAAACAACATGTATATGTTCTATAACACACCATACTTAATCATTTAACACAAAACCAAGTTCATAACATCATTATCATTCGATTAAACACATTAAAGGGTACTTATTAACATCGAGCTAGTTCATGAGTCGATCTAAAACATCGTACAGAGTGCAAACCCTAATATAATACGCATAAGACATGTGCTATCTAAATTACCAAAGTAGGAGTTCTATGAACAGTTAAGTTGAGTTCTCAAGGCTAAAGTTCGTTATTAAAGTCATGTTCAACTCATTAACACGATAAGTACTTACGTGTGAGTTCCAAGACGTTCAGTTCGAGTCCAGTTCAGGTACTTAAAGTTCATTTAAACACTTTTCGAGTCTAAACGTTCAAAGATCTTTAAGGGACCAAATCATCAGTTCATCAAGGACACCTCAGTGAATAATTAATCACAAGAACTAATACATGTGTTTTTTTATGATCAATGGCTTGTGATTAGGTTTACATCAAGACATACTTAGATGCAAATAGATATAACCTAATTATATCTGTGCTTGTTCTCTGTGCTTGTAAACTACGCTTATACCGGATCACTGTGAGTCTTCGTAGCCCCTTTTTCTTTACTTATGTTTTGGGGTGAAAGCAATATAAAATATGCTTTTATATATGCCAAAACTGCTTTCATTGTTATTCTATGGCTGTTAGACTACTTTGTGACATACTAGCCATGTCATGTTTATGACTGTGAGTGCACGATTGATACATACTAGCTATGTCATGTTTATGACTATGAGTGCACGATTGATTTATTCTAGCCAAGTACTGAAAGTGCACGATTATACACATTCTCATACTCATGTGCAAAGTTGGTCTCTAGCCACATCATACAACTTTATTCTGGAATTCTATTGACGGCATAAATCATAACTTATACAACTTATTAATGTTCTCAAACCTACGAACTCACCAACCTTTGTGTTGACACGTTTAAGTATTCCTTTCAGGTAATCAAGCAAATCGTGGCTAGGATTAGTAGCATGGGTCTCATATCAGACTTCAGGATTTAGGATTGGAGTTTGCATGCTTTCATTTACGCTTGATGGCAATATGCCTAACCGTTACCCCTGCGTGGGAACTTTTCATACATTTATTTGATTGCTGATTTAACCTATGTGTGATGACTCCTCTTTTGTTTAATTGACTATGTAATCGATTAATTATGCTTAATCTATGCACTCATTTAGTATTCCTATGTAACATCCATGTGCGCGTGTGCTTTATCTTACATCCCGAGTGTTCCGCCGTAGTCGGGGTGTTACAATTGGCTATGTTAACATTGAGAGTTCAGCATTTCACTGATAGAACCGGAAGGAAGATGGTTGACAGCAAAGTAGGGTTTGATAAAACCAAGGTGAAATGTTTCAACTGTGATGGCTTTGGACATTTTGCTCGTGAGTGTCAGAGGCCAAGACGGGACAACAATTCAGCTACAGGTCGTCAGAACTTCAAACAGGGAGGTCCTATTGCTAGTCAGAATTCTGGACGTCTATATGCTAATACTGGGAACCGAGGCTCTGGAGAAGTTGATAACTTAAGAGCATTGGTGGTTCAATCTTATTGTACATATAATTGGGGTTCGACTAGTGCCAATGATCAGAATCATGCATTCATGGCAGAAATTCAAGACTTTGATGGACGGATGAACGATCTTGTTGATAATTCATTCGACTATACATTGTATGGCAGCACGGATGATCTTGACACTTTTCATCAGAAAGCAGAAGAGGAACCGAAAACATCAGAACCAGTAAGAGCTAGTGACTGTGTTGCTAAGACAGGGCTCATGGCACACTTGGAAGTCATGGAACAACCGAAACCACTAAAGAAAGGTACAGGAATGTGGTTTGTCGATAGTGGATGTTCAAGACACATGACAGGAGATAAGAGATTGCTGACTGCATTCACTCCTGTTAGAGGTTCTTATGTCAGTTTTGCTAGTCTCAAGGGTGGCAATATTTCTGGAATTGAGAAGGTCATCAATGGACAACGTGAACTTTGTTGAGCAGCTGGAGCATAACCTGATGAGTGTATCTCAGATATGTGATAAAGGGAATCCAGTTCATTTTACAGAAAGGGAGGCTTTAATTCTGAAACCAGGTTATGTTATTCCAGAAGAATGGATATTGCTGAAGGCTCCAAGGAAGAAAGAAATCTATGGATTGGAATTAGGTGTAGTTGATTCAGTGGAGCCAGTGTGTTTGTTGACAAAAGCTTCGGAAGATGAATCTCTGTTATGGCATAGAAGGATGGGTCATATCCATTTTAGAAAAATGAACCATAATACCAACAATGTATTAGTCTTCGGTGTTCCTAGCAAAAGATTTATGGTGGAGGACAAATGTGTGTCGTGTTTAAAAGGGAAACAGACTAAGAAGCCGCACAAGCCAAAGACCCAGAATTCTATTGCTGCTCCATTTTAGCTACTACATATGGATCTATTTGGGCCAGTAAGCATTTGAAGCATAGGGCATATGTACTACTGCCTCGTAGTTACTGATGATTACTCTAGATTCTCGTGGGTATTCTTCTTGAAGACAACAGATGAAACAGCTCAAATTCTTATGAAGTTCCTTGAAAGAATCGAAAATCAATACAACACAAGAGTAAAGAGAATCAGAAGTGATAATGGGACAGAGTTCAAGAATCAGATTATGGAAGTTTATTGTCTGAGCAAAGGAATTTAACATCAATTCAGTCTACCCTATGAGCCCCAGCAGAATGAAGTTGCAGAGAGAAAGAACAGGACAATGATAGAGACTGCCCGTACCATGTTGGCAGATTCAAGGCTTCCCACCATGTTCTGGGGGAAAGCAGTGAACACTGCATGTCATCTCTTAAATAGGGTTTTAGTTGTTAAAAGATTTAATAAGACACCTTATGAACTTTTAAACAATCAAAAACCGAATTTAACCGGGTTGGAACCTTTTGGAGTCCCTTGTACGTTTTTAAAAGTTCGTGACCAACCTAAATTTTCTGAGAAAGCAGAGGAGGGAATTTTTCTTGGTTACATTCCGGGATCTCCAAATAGGAGGGTGTACAATATTAAGGCTGAAATAGTCGATGTTGGCTATAATGTCATGATTTCTAGCTATAATTCACCTGTACATCAAGGGTCTACTATCTTGTTCAATTATGATGATGGGTTTACTTCCTTTAATGGCCCTATCTCTTTTGGTGTAGGTAGTTCAGAGGAAGAAGATGTGATATTGCTACGAAATCAAAGCAAGAATAGTAGTTCAGTTGCATCAGAAACTTCGACTGACACAACCAAGAAGGATGATACGGAGCAAAGAAAGGAACAAGAAGTAAACAAGTCTGACGAGCTTATGTCAGATCTTTCAGCAGATGGTTCATCGAAGGATACTGATGTTTTAAACGCACAAGAGGTTGAACCTATTACTCAGTTGCCACAAGAATCATCAAATGAATGAGAGATAGGTTCAAACTTAGGTGTTAATCTTCAAGTTGATAAAGCTACTCAGCATAGAGTCAACAAGTATCATCCAATTGAGGATATTATTGGTGAACCAAGTGCCAAGGTAAAGACAAGAGCTCAGATTAACAGGCTATCAGGTTTATTAGCAGAGATGAAAGAAACTGGTATAGTTGATGAATACAAGTTCAGCTGCTTTGTATTTCAAGAAGAACCCAGCAATATCCAAATGGCATTAAAAGATCCATCATAGGTAGAGGCTATGTAGCAGGAACTTTTTCAGTTTGATAAATTACAAGTTTGGGAACTGGTTGATTTACCAGCTGGAGAGTATCCTTTTGGCACCAGATGGGTTTTTAGATGCCAAAAGGATGAGAAAGGTGTTGTTACACGTAATAAAGCTTGACTAGTTGTTCAAGGTTTTGCTCAACAGGAAGGGTTGGATTACACTAAGGTGTTCGCACCAGTTGCAAGGTTGGAAGCTATTAGGTTGTTTCTGGCTTTTGCTGCTTTCAAGGACATTAAGGTATATCAGTTGGATGTCAAAAGTGCATTCTTATATGGTACTGTCTAGGAATTAGTGTATGTTACCCAACCGCCAGGGTTTGAAGATCCAAATCATCCTGATAGAGTCTATCGACTGAATAAGGCACTGTATGGATTACATCAAGCTTGATTAAGTGGGTCACTTAAGTTCACAAACTTGATTAAGTGGCATATTAGGCTACTCGGGTGTAACACCCCACCGTTGGCAGAAACATGAGGTGTCATGAAAAGTACAGCACGACATGGAATTACATAGATACTGCTAAAATGACATGGAATATAATAAATATATTCCTAAAACATGAGTTCAGAGTCATGATGATGCTGGAACAGCTTAATACAATAAGTTCATCAACAGGATAGTCCAAGGCATGTGCCTTAAAGTCTGACAATAAACAATGGAGCATAAATATCCGAAGTCCAGTCCTAGCATAAAAGTCTTTATCCCTTAATAGTCTGAGTACCGGAAAAGTATACTAAAACGTGTCAACACAAAGGTTGGTGAGTTCGTAGCTTTTAGTCAAAAAGCACAGTAGTGAAATAGGCTTTATGTCGAATCTTTAAGTACAAATGAAGTAGTTGTTCAATATATAAAGAGCAGAGTTACGCCATAAGTCAAGGTACTCAAGTCTCAAAGCACGTAAAGTCCAAGGTACTCAAACTATTAAGGGATAAAGACTTTTATGCTAGGACTGGACTTCGGATATTTATGCTCCATTGCTTATTGTCAGACTTTAACGCACATGCCTTGGACTATCTTGTTGATGAACTTATTGTATTAAGCTGTTCCAGCATCGTCATGACTCTGAACTCATGTTTTAGGAATATATTTATTATATTCCATGTCATTTTAGCAGTATCTATGTAATTCCATGTCGTGCTGTACTTTTCATGACACCTCATGTTTCCGCCAACGGTGGGGTGTTACATAATAGATGCCTAAACTATAGGTGGAAAAGCCTAGACTATAACCTAAGAACCACGTATAGCATTTACGATAGGAATTATAGATGCATTCTAGACGTGCTGACGTCACTTATACTTTGAGTTCAAGTTCTATTGAGACTTATTATCCCTGTGCTTATTTTGACTATGGCTGTCATTTGGTGACTATGTGATTTTAGTGTTATTGTGATTATTTATGTGTATTAGAGCAAGATGAAGTGATCGCGCTAACTAGTATCACATAGCGATAATCATAGAAAAGCCTGATCAACTGTTCTATGATTACCACCATGCCTTGCGACAGTTATTGACATCAGTGATTGCACTTGTAGTGAGAGTGTGGTAGCTACCCTGGGCTGCTTAATGGGTGTTGGTTAGGTAGAGGGTTAGCCGCTGGTACACCCTGTATACATACCGAGCCAATACCTAGAGAGCATACCAGTACCGTGATCTGACCTTGCATTAGATGTACTAGGGGTGTGGAGGGTTAGCTGCTGGTACACCCTGTATACATACACCCTGTATACATACACCACTAGTGCAACGGATGTAGGTGTTAGATTCGGACCACATTTTTAACTGTGATTCAGGGTTATAAATTAGTAGTATATATATGTATATGTATATGTATCGCATTGACGTGAATTGCATGACTAGTTTAAGTTCTAGATAGCATCCCTTACACCATTTAAGTTCTAGATAGCATCCCTTACACCATTTAAGTTCTAGATAGCATCCCTTAGACCATAAGACGAGAGAGCTTGCTGAGTGTAACATGTGACCTAGACGTTGACATTTTTGAGCCTTTAATCGCGTCTAACGTTCTAGAGATATTCTAACGTGTGTGGAATAACGGTGAGATGAGAGCTACTGCAAACGGAGATGATCGCCGTGATTATTCAAGTCGACAAAGTTATCCTAGCACGAAATGCGATGAATGAAGGGTCGACTTATAATGAAGCTGGGGATGCACAGTATGAGGAAGCAATAAATGAAGAGACTAGTGGATACTATGAGATGCTGACGAGAGAGTTCGTATTGGAAATGTACTAAGAGAGCCTATAAGTGGTGTGAGATATTTACTTGCAAAAACTTCAAGATTTGTGGTGTAAAAGATTATGACGGCAGAAGTGGAGAAGTCAAGTTTATTCAAGGGTTAGAGAGATGGAAGCTGTGATTGGCATTAGTGGGTGTACTCCGGTTCAAAGGGTCAGTTTGTGACAAATTTCTTTACCTTGGATGCGCTATCTTGGTAGAATGGCGAGTGTCGAGCCAGAGGCAGAGTAGTGACTGAGGCGATGTCTAGGTAAAATCTTAAGGAGTGGTTGACGGGAAAGTTCTGTATGGCAACTGAACTGATAAGGTTATATCGAGGACTTTTGGAGCATAAGAGGATTAGTGCTGATCATGTTGGTTACGCTACACGTTTCAATGAGTTGTGAATGTTTGTTTCACATTTGGTTAATCCCAGAGCAAAGGCATCGAGAAGTATCTTAGTAGGTTGATCCTATGGTTCAGGTCGACTATGGTTGTTGTTCATCCGCGTACTCGAGGAGCGACTATATTGAGATCAGAGGCTAAGGCTGATGAGTTGGTGTAGTGTGTTGTACGATAGGTCAAGAGGAAGTTCATCCTATTTAACTACATATTGTTGGACCCGTCGAAATAGAGGCGATCAAGTTCAAGCTGCTAGAGGTCGTACTTACGTACTAAATGCAACAGAGACTCGTAACGGTTCAATTGTGCTACAGGGAGCTTCTTCTGAATGATCTTTATGCTACTGTTCTTTTGACTCGAGGGTTGATTATAGTTTTGTCACGACTAGTTTTGTTTCCTTATTGAATATTAGACCGAGTCTTACATATATATATTTTGACGCACAAATGGTTAACTGAGAGCTAGTTAGACTAGACCGGGTCATTCATTGTGCACATTAGTTCTTATTGACTATGCTTTCGTTATTGACTTTGTACCTTTTGAAAAAGGGAGTTTTGACGTTATTATTGGTATGGACTTGGATGTCTTTGGTCGTTGCGACGATACTATGTAGTGCAAAAATTATTAGAATACCCTTATAACTTTTGATTCAGAAGACTAGGTTCCAAAAGGTCGTAACTATTACCAATCCCTTATCTTTTTCATGGTCTATGAGGAATCGACGATAAAGTTTTTCTGCATAACCCATTTTCTTATCCTTACCTAATGGCGAGATACTAGGAATTAAAAGCGAGAGATCTGAGTCTTTTGAGGGTTGTGTCATGAGTGCGTCTATAAATGAGGTTAGCTTGACCAATGTCCACGTCGCTCGTGACTATCAGGATGTCTTCCCTGATGATTTACCCGACTTATCTCTGTCTTGACAACTTGATTGTCGTATTTGTCTTGTTCCTAACGTAGCTCAGGTAGCAAAAATTTCCTTATAGACTAGCGACGACTGAATTACAAGAATTTGCCACGCAATTAACTTCTGGACAAGGGATCTATTAGACCTAGTTAGTCACTGGGAGGAGCACCGGTTCTATTCGTCAAAGAGAAAGATGGTTCATTTCGTATGTGTATCGAATATCGTAAGCTGAATATATTAACAGTTAATAATCGTTATCCCCCTCCTAGGATTGATGATCTATTTGACCAGCTCCAAGGTACAAAGTGTTCCTAGAGATAGACTTACGTTCATAGTATCCTCAATTACGTGTACATGAAGACGACATACCAAAAACCGCTTTTAGGATAAGATACGGACGATTCGAATTTTTAGTGATGCCCTTTGCATTAACTAACGCTCCGACAATGTTCATGGACTTGATGAATTGAGTGTGACGACCGTATTTGGACAAGTTTTGTTATTGTGTTTACCGACGACATTTCGAATTACTCGAAGGCAAAAGAGGAACATACTGAACACTTGAGAAAGGTACTAGAATTGTTGAGGAAAGAAAAACTGTATGGAAAGTTCTCTAAATGTGAATTCTGGCTGAATGAGGTACACTTTTGAGGCATGTTGTGAGCAAGGATGGAATACATGTAATGTAGATCCTAGCAAGGTTGATTCAGTTAAGAATTAGAGAACGCCAGAGACGCCGACTGAGGTTAGTCAGTTCCTTGGTCTGGCAGGTTATTATTGAAGATTCATCGAATATTTTTCTAAGATTACATTGCCGCCAACGCAATTGACATAGAAAGACAGACCGTATGCTTGGGGTAAGAAACATGAAAAGGCGTTTCAGATTTTGAAGGATAGGTTGTGCAATACGCCGATTTCAAGTATGTCTGAAGGATCAAATGATTTTGGTAGTGTACTGCGATGCATCGTGTTAAGGATTAGGTTGTATACTCGTGTAAAGGAGCAAAGTGATCGTGTATGTTTCGCGACAACTAAAGGTTCATGAAAAGAATTGCACAACTCATGAGTTGGAGTTAGGAGCAGTGGTTTTTGCATTAAAGTGCTGGAGGCACTAGTTGTATAGAATCAAGTGTGTAATCTAGACGAATTACAAAAGTCTGCTGCATATATCAGCAAGATCTGAATATGATGTAAAGGAGATGGCTTGAGTTACTTAGTGTCTACGATTGTGACATTCGTTATGACATAAGAAAAGCTAATATAGTGGCTGACGCTCTAAGCCGTAAGGAAAGAATTAGGCCTAGACGAGTACGTGTTATGAGTATCAAAGTGCAAAGAAGTCTTAGAGATCAGATTATAGAGGCACAGTCGGTGGTTTCTAGTGTTGAAGAACTTCTTAAGAAAGAATTAAGAGGTATTGAACAACATCTGACGATTTGTGTTTTGTGGACAAACTATGGGTTCCTTTCACTAGCGAAATGCGGTCATTAATTATGAATGAAACATATAATTCAATGTATTCGGTACATTCGGATACTTAGAAGATGTACCATGACATACGTGAGTTGTATTGATGGACTGGCATGAGAAAGGATGTTGCTGTGTTTGTAAGGCAATGCTTGACGTATTTACGAGTGAAAGCGGAACACCGGAAGCCTGTTGAGTTACTTGGACAACCAGAGATTCCTGAATGGAAGTGGGAGTGTGTGACTATGAATTTTATTACCAAATTTCCTAGGACAAAGGAAGGTCAGGATATGATTTGGGTGATTGTCGATAGACTGACAAAGTCTGCTCATTTCTTGGTCATTCGTGAAAAAGTCTCCACAGAGGAATTGGTGAAGAAGCATGCAAAGGAAGTCGTATCAAAACATGGTGTACCATTTTCGATTATTTCAGACAGAGATACTCGCTTTAATTTTCAGTTTTGGCTAGGGTTTCAGAAGACCTTTGGGACTAGAATAGATATGAGTACGGTGTACATACTCAATCCGATGATCAGAGTGAATGTACAATTCAGACTTTAGAAGACATGTTGAGAGCCTGTGTCCTACTTTGGAGGTAACTAAGATAACCATCTACATTTGATAGAATCCTCTTACAATAATAGCTATCACGCGAGTATTAATATGACACCTTTCAAGGCATTGTATAGACGGGAGCGTAGATTACATGTCGCGTGGGCTGACTTTGGTGATAGACGTTTGGTTGGATCTGAACTTACTAAAGAGACCGTTGAGAAAATAATTCAGATTAAAGAGTGACTTAGACTAGCACGCGAACGTCAAAAGTAGTGTGCTGACGTCAGACGTAGACCTTTGGAATTCAATGTAGGGGAAGTTTACTTCTTAAGGTTTTCTCTTTGATAAGATTGGTTAGATTTGTCAAGAGTGGAAAACTCAGACGACGATATATCGAGTCTTTTAAAATACTTCAAAAAGTTGGTAAAGTAGCTTATCAATTGAACTCTCTTAGGAGCTTAAGGGAGTTCACGGCGTGTTTCATGTGTCGCATCTTCGAAAATGTCTAGCCGAAGAAGATCGTCATGTGCCTATAGACGAAATCTGGATCGACGATAAGCTGATTTTGTTGAAGAGCGTATGGAGACTGTGGATCGCAAGGTATGGAAATTAAAGAAAACCAAGTATACACTTGTCAAGGTTTGTTGGAATTCAAAGCGAGGGTCTCAATATATTTAGGAACGGAAAGATCAATTCAAGAAACAATACCCCCAATTGTTTAATGGGACTAGTGCGAGTTGAATTTTGGGAGGAATATCTTTTAATGGGGTAATGCTGTGACAACCGTCATCTGAGTGTATTTTTCCGATGTACTTTTCCGGTCATTTATAGTTCATTACGTTCATGTACGTGACCTTATAACTAGAATATGTATTTTTAGGGCGTACCAGTCATTAGTCTGTAAGGCATTATTAACGGAATGAGTGGACTTATGTTTTATTCGGGCCTTATGAGTATTTAGACTTTAGGAAAATTGTGCGTGTACTCGAGAACAGGAGGAATACTATAGTTGTTTTGTGGAAATACCAAATTAAGTGAAATACTTAAAATTAAATCAATTAAAGATTTAATAAATAAATATGGACATGTTTATATCCGTTAGAAAGCTATTGAAAAGTTACATTTAAATATGTCGACGAAATATTTTAACGGGTCTCGAGTCTTCTTAAATGGTCGAGTCAAACGAGTTTTAGTAGGGTCAAAGGTGGGTCAATTTCGGTCAACCCTAGTGAAATGGAAGAACAAAACTTCAAACCTAACCCTAATTCCCTCATTTCCCTCACACTCTCTTCCTCCCTCTCTTTCTTTTCTCTCTTGGCCGCCCCCTCCGTAAATCGCTATCACCTTATTTATTTTCTTATAGTTTTTGGTAAGTTATGCTTAGATCTTTGAATCTAAACGTTTATGCTTCACAAAAATCATGAATTTCTTACATATTCTTCGTATTGTCAGTTAGATTCATGTGTAAATAGACTTGGATCTAAAAAGTTATATAACTAAAAGTTATATACGTATGTATAATCCGTTATATATGTATATATTTATAGATCCGACTTCTTCTTACATATGTATATTTATATTCAAAAATGACATCTTTGATTATACAAATCGGTTTTGCTATGAAAACTTGGTTTTGAATCCGAAAAGTACTACCAAAATAGATAATCTTTTCGGTTTTGTTATGAATATGGGTATATATATCCGAAATCGTTGCAGATCTGAAAAGTAGAAACCGAAACCTCTTAGATTCGGGAACTATGAACCGAAAATCTTTGAAGTCTTTGAACCTTAGTCTGGAAATCTCTTGAAATCCGAAATCTTTTACATTGTTTATATACTTTTCGGGTGTTTATGTTCATGTGTAACCATAGATCCGGAAACCTAGTCCGAAATCCCATAAATCAGAGATGTTAGGTCCGAAATCCTTGGATTTGAAACCTTGAAGATTCGACAATCATCTTTTGTATAAGATTTGGTGTTTTTATTATGAGGTTGGTTCTTGTTCATAAGTATATGAGCCGAAAATTTATAAATCTGAAAATATATATGCGTTATGATGGTTTTTGGTTAGATCTATCATAGATCCGGGTTGTAAAAGTGATTTAGATTGTTATGGTGTTTGAATCTAGTCTTAGTTCTCGATTTTCACGACGGTCAAAGTTGGTCAAACTGAAAATTCTTTATGTTTGGCTTCAAAAAAAAATTTAGATTTGGGTCCTTGTTAATTAGAACCATGTTTATAATTGGATCCAAAATGACGTGAAATCAAAATAATATGGACATTAGGACCTTTGTGTATATATATATGGATTAATTTAAAATGGACAATTATATATATATATACAAGAACTAATTTAATTAGAATATATGTATATATGTATATAAACGCAAAGATTAAAGGACTTTGTAAAGACAATGTACAAATTATACGATTTTTCGGACTTAATATATTTTATAAAGACGTTCATACGAGGAATTGACGGGATATAAACAATAAAACGTGACATTATTAAACGAACTATTTATTTGGACAACTTATAAGCACAAAAGAACTATTATATATATTAAGATATTGGACAAGACATAATGGCATTTCCCAAGACACTAGTATAGGACATGGACTTGTGCAATTAAGTAAGTACTTACTGGATGACTTGTGGACAATGTAGGACTGTTGGACAGATTTTGAGTGTGTTTCAAGTGTACTGACTGTTCCTGTTCTTGTTCGTTGACTTATGGTACTATACTTGTGCTGCTTTCAGGTGAGTTTCGTAGCCCCTCTTTTTACAAATTTTGGGGTGGAAAGTATATTTATTTTTAAAACAGTTTTGTCGATTTCTATTCCATGTTCAATATTGAGCCTGTGAGTATAGAGTTTCTTGTGCCTTATGACGTGCTTGTTCTTGATTGTATGTGTGTGATTATGTGCTTGATGGTCGTGCTTATTGACGTGCTTTTTGTCTGCATTGGAGACTTGGACTGAGGCAGGTACCGTAAGACCAGACTTTGAAACTTAAGGCAGGTTGTTTAACCGTAAGGCCACATATCATTACTAAAGGCAGGTTGTTGAATCGTAAGGCCACACTTTGAGTGCCTTGGACTATCCTGTTGATGAACTTATTGTATTAAGCTGTTCCAGCATCTTCATGACTCTGAACTCATGTTTTAGGAATATATTTATTATATTCCATGTCATTTTAGCAGTATCTATGTAATTCCATGTCGTGCTGTACTTTTCATGACACCTCATGTTTCCGCCAACGGTGGGGTGTTACATCGGGTTACATGGTGATTGTCCTTGACCAGGGTATGTCGAAAGTGTTACAAAACTACAAGGAAACTGGAAGTACCAAGTGTTTAAGAGGACAAATATATTGGTAATCGTCTTGGATCAATGTTCATAATTAATAATAAGAGAATTATTTCTCATGTGGGCATATGTAACATGCTAAGCTAATCTAATCAATATAGTACTTTAGCTCTTGTAACTATGTTATTCGTTTATGTTCGTGTGTGTGTGTGTGTTATGTGTCTCATAAACTGTGTATATGTTTGTTTATATTTGTATTGTTTTAAATAAAGAGTTCCTATTGCACGAGAGACAGAGTCAGAATAGAATCTAGTTTCCAAGAGGACTCAACTACGTTCTTATGGAACAGCGAATAAACGAGTAAGGTAGTTAAACGATAGTGAAAAGATCATAAGTTAAATGAAAGTTGATTTTAACAAAGATATCGGTTTAAGGAAAAGGATACAGAGTTGTTTATTTCAATAAACAAATATTGGGTTAATGTAAATTTCTTAGAATGAACACCGAGTTGTTCATAGTTTTCAATTTTATCTTTGAAAGAAATGTTTCTATTCTTAGAAAGAATATTTTCTTAAGAATCAACTCAGAGGTGCTATAACAGCCAACTTTATAAAATATGGATTTCAAAATTTTTTAAACAAAACAATCATTTAATGTGAAAGGTCCCTTTTAAAACATAATCATTTGCTAACAGAAATGTCAACATACTTTTGGTGTTACTTATTGCATCACAACGACAATTCAAGAAATCCATAAGCAAACAAATGACAATAAAGTCTTGATCAACATAATAAATGAACGTCTAAGTAAATGAGGCAAAACTATGGCAACAATAAGTCTTCGTCATAACAACCATCTACCCATGCCTCACTCTAAGCAAGCTTTAATATTTAACCTAAGGAGACACAACATTTTCAACAAAAGAAGTGTCAGCTTAAAAGCCGAGTAACATAACAACATGTTGTATAAAAAGGTTGCCAATTAAATCAATCTTATAAATAGGATGATACCACATGTCAAGCATATAGCAATCATCCTCACATGTCAAGCATATATCAATCATCATCACCTATCAATCGAATAACACAATAGGATGATATCATTCCTACATGTGCCTAGCAACCTCAATCATATCATCAATCATCATTATCAATCTCATTTTAAATCTCAATCATCAATCATAGGTTATGCCATTCTTCAATAACTAAGTAGTGACTTACGACACATAAGTAAATCAATCGCGGATTGTGCATAGGCGGTCATTCGACCTTTCAAGGAACCTTGCACCCGACATGATGGGTAGTCCTTTCGGGGTCCATCGGCGTCGTTAAGGATAGGCATAACCAAATCCAAGAGAAAGCCGTTTAGCAAAGCATTGTGATCGGTCCTAACCACCCGGCAAACTCAATCAATCGTGACCATGTCATAAGAGGCATCATGACTACCCCGTCCGACCAACCGTAGTACACCAGCCCCTCCCGGGACTAGCATGGGTTAATCTTAACACTTTTCAACCGTAAATTTATACTCGAGTTTATCAATCGTTTCAATCATATGTTTCATCAATCGTTTCAATCTCATTATTTTAGCGCCCCTGTCATGCAACCGTGAATCATTGCAATCCTACATCAGTCTAGTGTACTACATGTACAGGTCAATCAAACATCAATCATACAATCACAATCTAAATCAACCATGTCAACCATAACAATATAACAGCCATAAGCAACCAAGTTAAACATATCAATCATCATAAGCTAAAGCATGCATTACACTAATAACTAAAGTTAACTAAGGCATAGCATGCATAAAATCAACCATAAGCCCTCCCGAAATTCCCATAACTTAACAAGCGTATGAAAAGGGCTTTAACCATTGTTAATTATGAAAACGAAGTTCTCGTTGTGTTCCTTGTATCAAAAGGTAGTTATCTTACCTTAAACAAGATAATAACGCAAGTCGACTCGTTATTCTTCAATGTCTGAATACCTAAACTTTTAAATAAGATAAGACAATATTATTCATGTAAGTTATTTAACTAGTCTAAAACTAATTAATCTATACATGAGATAATTCATTTATATAACTGCACCACATGACATGCTGTTTGAGGTTTACAAAATTCCTAGCAAAGTACATTAATTTCATGGTCATGTAGTATCCTAGCTACTTAAATAAATCTAATAAAAATGATATCTACCAGCAACTAAGTCTCGATCATGAGACTTGCAAAACCCATTTAATCAGTTTCATCTTCCTCGCGTAGTGAGTAAACTTCCATTAACAAAATTTAATGCTTCTGTTTCTAAAACTATATCATTTAAACTTATAATCCTTCAGTACCCTGTAAAACTACTTTGAGTTCAAACTCATTAAAACAGTAGTTGCCAAGTTTCAAAAATATGTTATCGTTATTTTTATAATAATCGGTAATTCTTTATATGAACAAGATGCGAAAGGTGCGAGTATTTCGAGCTTCCCTGAAACATGTCTAGTTGATTAAAACTCTACCCAATAAACGTATTTTACTTACGTTGACAAGATGTTATTTTTTAAATAATATCTGCAAAAATATATGCTAGGAAGTCCAGAACTCATTGCCTCTAGCTACAACTTCACCATGTGACACTTTGACAAGATGTTATTTTTTAAAAAACTATTTTGATAGTCTACGTCTACAGCTAACTACAATTAACTCAAAATAAATTAGATGGACAAACATAATGATGGAATATGATCAAGATATAATAAATGTATGTCCGGTATTTATTTAAGCCTACGGGTTTATACAAAATGACACGTTAACTTTGTATATTTAATTAGTATATTATAATAATATATTAATTAAACGATCACTTGAATTATTAATTAAACTATGTTAAAGGTTTAATAGTGTTTATTTAATTAAAGAGGATGGATTAAATTGTAAGTTAGAAGTTTCCTAATTGTACAAAGAAAAGGGGGGGTCGAAATCCTTGAAGGGTTTCCTAATCCCACTTTAACTTGTCCACCGAGTTAGAAAACCCTTCAAATTAATCCCTTTAAATAGAGACCAAGGGTTAAGGGTTTTACATACATTAACAATACAATTAATTGTGAAAAACTCTCTCCTGTCTCTCCTCCTCGGGTTTTGGGGTTCAACATTAAGGGCAAAACACAACGGGTTTGTGAGTTCGTGATCGGGTACTAGCATACGATATAAGGGTGTCAAGTGTTCGATCATAGAGGGGTTTTAGTTTAGATCCTATAATAATAATTATTATTATTATCAACTTTATTGGAAGCTTTGCACAAAGGTACACATATTCTATTCATTACTTTGTTAATTAATATGATTGCATAAACGTTTCTTTTCCGCTGCGTACTCGTGATTTGTTGTGTGTTTATTTTCATATATTCTAACAGTGGTATCACGAGCCACCTATGTGATCTATTAGTTATAATGATCAAAACTTGAAGGGGGGTTTAGGGTTGGTTCGATTTTGTCAATATTTAAATATTAAAAATTGTGTTTTAATTGTTTTATTTATTATAAAAGTCGAAATTTAATTAAATAAATTAGGGTTTTGTTTAATTAAGTTCAACCTAATTTAATGGTTAATTGAAACCCTCTGAGCAAGTTTTGATATTATGAATTGGCATGTTTATTTGATATAAATTGTATGCTTGTGTACTTGATTTATTTAAGGTTGTTAAATAATAGTAAAAATCATAAGGGATTCATGCAAAATTCCTTGTGATTATTACTAAGATATAGTGATATAAAAGGCATAGTATTATGATCCAATAATTAGGGTTAATTATGAGATAATTGTGTGACTATGTGAATTTTTTGTGTGATTTTTCTTCTTTGCGACAGTTCACTAAACAATTCATATCTTTTAAACCGTAATGAGTTAGAGGCTGTGTTTTGAACTGTAGACGCTCAACACATAGGGCTAAAACTATGTAGTTCTGGTCGAAATCTGAACCAGACCAGAAACAGGTCTAAACAGGTCGTGAAGCTACTGGAAAATTCCAGTCAGCAACTATGTGCTTATGTGATAATTGATTGTTTTATATATGTTTAAGGCTTACGCAATCAAGGCAACTTGATGTATTTGGTTCTCTTCTTTGAAGGGGGAGCCGGCTTAGACATAATAGAAACCATAGTGACATGTTTAGGTGGCCTACCATAACTCGTTGCATGCTTAATAGTTAATTGATTAGTAAGTTTATTGTTTTGCGTATTTATTGAGGTATAAATGGTGATGCAAAATAGTTTTGAGAAAATATAAACTTGACTAAGCAATATCGAAATAAGATTTTTTAATAAAATTGGAGTCTTACAACCTTGAGATACACCGGCTCACCCATTTGAACAAACTCTAAGAGAGGTATAAGTCGGAGTGCGCTAGCCTTCTAAAAGGGCGGGTTTTTAATTGCGTCCATCGCAAACCTTTGCCCTTGCGCTTCTTTGTGCGTTAGCCAGTTACTATTTGACCCTATGTGAGACCGTAGGCGGACTATTTACACGTTCTTAATTGGGCGACTTAAAACGAGTTAAGACGGTGAGACCTTGACCCGTGGCATAAGATGGAACAAAAACATGTTTACAAAACACTTAAAGACCCCTTTACTTGTGTTATAAGTTCCATAACTCTACGAGTTGCATTAGATATGCAATTTCTAATCGTTACTTACCTTTTTGAGTATCATCATCTCTAGCAGATCAACTGATGCGGTGATGGTATCTCAAATTGGATTCTAGCCTTAATGAAATTAATTGTTAAAAGTATTTAACATGGGTAAATTACATTTCTTAAGGATTAATTATCGAAAATACCGATAATTGAACTTTTGTCTGTTTTGTAGATGGCAACAACAAATCCTAATCAAAACACATACCAATCGGCTTTTAGGTCGATGCTAGAAAGAGAAAAACTTTCTGGACCAAACTTCAATGATTGGTTTCGTCAGCTGAGAATAGTTCTAAGAGCTGAAAGGAAATTTGAAATCCTTGAAGAGGAGAGACCCGTTGTTCCGGGAACTAATGCTACTAATGAACAATTAGCTCATTATGCTGCTTAGTACGATAGACATAATGAGGTTTCTTGTTTGATGCTTGGAAGCATGAATGCTGAGCTTCAAAAGCAATTTGAGAACTATTTCCTATGTGATATGATCAAAGAACTCAAGTCTTTGTACGAGAAACAAGCCGGAGTGGAGTTATTCGATCTTATTGATGTACTCCATGACTTAAAGCACGAGCAAGGAACACCGGTTGGGCCTCATGTACTAAAGATGAAAATGTACTTTGAGCAATTGGAAAGGTTGAATCATTCTTACCGTCCTGTTGTTGTGATTGGCATAATTCTCAAGTCTTTATCTAAGGATTTTGAGGAGTTTGTGCGCAATTATAATATGCATAGCATGAGTAAAACCGTTGCTGAACTTCATGCTATGGTTAATGAGTTTGAAAAGAAGCTTCCAAAGAAATCTCCTATACCCCAAGTTCTCACGATCAAGGGGGGGAGAGTCCAGAAACCAAAGCAACCAAGAGCTAAGGGCAAGAAAGATGGCAAGGGAAAGCAAAGTACTTCAGTCCCGAAACCAAAGAAAATGCCTCCAGCGAAAAAGGATAAACAGGCTAAGGACCAAACTTGTTTTCACTGTGATGAAGTGGGACATTGGAAGAGGAATTGTCCTAAATACCTAGCCGCGTTGAATGCGAAGAAGAAGCAAGCTGGTTAAACCAGTACTTCAGGTATCTTCACAACTGAATTATATTCCTTTTCTAAGCGTTATTCATGGGTTTACGACACCGGGTGTGGTACTCATATCTGTAATTCTTTACAGGGGCTTAGAAGGAAAAAGAAACTGAAGCCTCCTCTTTACAACTGTTCGTGGGCAATGGTCTACCGGCGGCTGTAGAAGAAATAGGCGACTATCATTTAGTTTTACCTTCTGGTTTAGTTATTGTTTTAGACAATTGTCACTATGCACCGTCTATTACTAGAGGTGTAATTTCAGTTTCTTTGTTGAGAGACAACGGATTCATTAATGTTTTTAATGATATTGGTATTTCAGTTTCTAGAAATAATGTCCATTATTTTGATGTATTTGCTTGTGATGGTATTTATGAAATTGATATGCGTGGTTGTGATTCAAATAATTCAATGTATAATGTTAGCAAACGAGTCAAGCCCAATTTGGACTCAACTTATCTTTGGCATTGTCGACTTGCTCATGTTGGCAAGAAACGCATTGAGAGACTTCAACGTGAAGGGATTTTAGAATCAAGTGATGAATCATTTGATAAATGCGTATCTTGTGTTTCCGGCAAGATGACAAGAAAACCTTTTCCAAATAAACCGGAGAGGGATAAAGAGCTGCTTGGACTAATACATTCAGATGTATGTGGCCCATTTAGACATGTGTCAAGGAGAGGTGCTAGCTACTTTGTCACTTTTACGGATGATTTTAGTTGTTATGGTTATGTTTATTTGCTGAAACATAAACATGAAGTCTTCGAAACATTCAAGGTGTTTAAAAGTGAAGTAGAAAATCAACTCGGTAAAACCATCAAGATTCTTCGTTCAGATCGAGGTGATGAGTACTTAAGCCAAGAGTTTAAAGATTATCTTAAAGCTTGTGGAATCATTCAACAGCTTATTCCTCCATATACTCCACAACATAATGGTGTATCGGAGAGGAGGAATCGAACATTGCTTGAAATGGTTCGATCCATGATGAATCTTACAACTCTTCCTTTTTCGTTTTGGGATTATGCCCTAGAGACTGTTGTACGCACTCTCAATATGGTTCCAACCAAGAAGGTTGACAAGACACCGCATGAACTGTGGCATGGGAGTGTTCCCAATTTGTCTTACTTACGGGTTTGTGGATGTGAGGCTCTTGTGAAGAGAGATACGCCTGACAAACTAGAACCTAGATCCGTTAAGTGCATCTTTGTAGGATACCCAAAGGAAACGATGGGTTATTACTTTTACTTTCCTACCGAAAACACTGTCAAAGTTTTCCGATATGCTGAGTTTCTTGAAAAGAAGCTTATATCTCAAGAAGACAGTGGGAGGATAGTAGAACTTGATGAGGTTCAAGAGCAAGATGTGTCAACTTCTGAAAACACTAGCAATCATCAACTTGGGGGGGGGGGATGTTCAAAGAGATGAATCTCATGAATATCAAGTTGAAGATAATGATAATGCGATTCCAACTCGTAGGTCCTCAAGGACAATACGTGCTCGTGAAAGATTAAATCTTATGGTTGAATCTGAAGAACACATATTAGGAGACTTAAATGAACCTCCTAATTTCAATGTTGCATTATCGGTTACGAAATCTGACAAATGGCTTGAAGCTGCGAATGTGGAAATGAAATCCATGAAAGATAATCAAGTTTGGAGCTTGGTTGATCTTCCACCAAATGGTAGAACCGTTGGGTGTAAATGGATCTTCAAGAAGAATACCGACATGGATGGAAATGTACACACCTATAAAGCTGGTCTTGTGGCGAAAGGCTATACTCAACTTTACGGAGTTGACTATGAGGAGACCTTTTCTCCCGTTGTGGACATTAGAGCTATTAGGATCATCTTAGCCATAGCTGCATTCTATGAGTTTGAGATATGACAAATGGATGTCAAAACTGCCTTCTTAAACGGTTTTCTAGACGAGGAAGTCTATATGGTTCAACCGAAAGGTTTTGTCGATCCAAATCATCCCGACAAAGTGTGGAAACTTCAAAGGTCCATTTATGGATTGAAGCAAGCATCAAGAAGTTGGAATAAAAGGTTTGATGAGGAAATCAAGAAGTTTGGTTTTGCTCAAAATCTTGATGAGCCATGTGTATATCGCAAAGCTAGTGGGAGTAATGTTATTTTCCTTGTGTTATATGTAGATGACATATTGATAATAGGAAATCACATTCCAATGTTGAAAGACGTTAAATCTTATCTTGGAAAGTGTTTTGCTATGAAAGACTTGGGAGAAGCAGCATTTATTCTTGGAATCAAGATCTATAGTGATAGAAGCAAAAGGTTGATCGGATTAAGGCCTCTTTTCTCTTTTTTTGTAGTGATTTATCTAGCAACAACGGTGCTTCAACACATGAAGAGGTGGAGCGTATGCAAAGAGTTCCTTATGCTTCGGCTGTGGGATCTATTATGTATGCGGTAAGATGCACTAGACCAGACATTGCGTTCGCGCAAAATATTGTTAGCCGCTATCAGCAAAATCCTGGAGAGGATCATTGGACTGCTGTAAAGAATATTCTTAAGTACATGCGAGCTACTAAAGATTTATTTTTGGTGTGTGGAGGAAATTCTGACACAGAACTCAAAGTGACTTGATACTGTGATGCGGGGTTTCAGACTGATAAAGACGATACAAAGTCTCAGTTGGGATACGTCTTCGTTTTAAATGGAGGTGCGGTGGATTGGAAGAGCAAGAAGCAAACCACAGTTGCTATGTCTACTACAGAGTCTGAGTACATTGCCGCTTCAGAGGCCGCTATGGAAGCTGTCTGAATCAAGAAGTTTATTTCTGGACTTGACGTGATGTCCTCAAATAACTCACCTATGGATCTGTACTGTGACAATACGGTGGCTATTGTCATTGCCAATGAACCTGGAGTTCAGAAAGGTGTCAGACATTACCAGAGAAGATATCACTATGTTCGATAGCAAATCGAATCGGGTGAAATCAATCTATTCAAAGTTCACACGGATTGCAACCTAGCAGATCCTTTTACGAAGGCATTGTCAAAAGGAAAGCTTAATAAGAATGCTGAAGGCATTGGTCCTAAGTTGATAGGTTGTGTCATGTAAATCTGTGATTGATATTTGGATAAGGGATGTTAAACAATTGTTATTTCAATAAATGAGTGCTTTCATTTCATAATAATTGTGTCTTATATTTGCATGTTTAAATCCATGAATGTTTTAAATATTCTAAATGTCCATTGTTGATTAACTATATGGGAGTATAGTTAAACTAAGACATATGTGAGAGATTGGTAATATTCTGGTGAATATATGAAGATGGTCCTGCCAAACTCACATGATATCCAAAGAGGTGCATATCGGACTTAACCCACTTAACGAATTATCATTTTATGGATCGGCGTCATTAAGTGAAATTCGTGAAATGGTTGCTTTAGTTAACCTTAGACTTGAGATGCAAGTAGGTTAAAAATGTATGGATCACATTCTCTTGATTTAGTTCTACGCTATCCTGAACAAGGTAGTAATAAAGGGCTATTTTAGAAATGTTGAGAAGTAGCATGACTTGACACTTGTAGTCAATATAGGATTTGTTCCTTCAATTTGCAACTGAAGAATGATACCATTTGGCGCCGTCATTGATTAATTAAGATGTTTATACGGCCGTACCCAAAAAAACTGAAGAAGTTGTCTTGACGGAATTTGGTAATCTTAAGTTAATTGCTAAATGAGAAACAAAATCGTTACATTATGGAATGACATTGATCCATATCCATAACTAAGAAGGGTATCAGAAACAAAGGGATATATTAAAGACTAAATCATTTCAAATGATACTTTAAGAAACTATACTTAAATATTTCCGGGAGAATATGCTGGTAACTAACAAATAACTATACTTAAAATTCAGTAACTAACAAATAACTTTCGTTTTAACTATGTTTCTCATGTATTAAGGATTTAGTTGGGACTAAAACTCAGTCACTAACAAATTTCGTTCCAAAACTTTTGGTTGTGCAAACTTTTTTGTAACTGAAATTTAGTCTCAAGTTTTTCACCATGTATTAAGCCTTTTAGTTAGGACTCAAAATTAGTCACTAACAAGTTTCCCTCTAAAATGTTTTATTGCGCAAACATTTTTGTAACTAAAATACAGTCTTAAATATGTTGCGTATGTATTGGGGTGTATTAAGACTGAAATTCAGTAACTTACAAATTTCTCTCCAAAATTTTTTATTGCGTAAACTTGTTTGTAACTAAATTTTAGTCTTAATTATGTTGTCCATGTATTATGAGTTAAGTTGCGACTAATATTTAGTTACCAACAAATTTCCCTCCGAAACTTTTTATTGTGGAGATATATTGGTAACTAAAATATAGTCTCAAATATAGTAGCGATGAACCAAGGACTGATTTTTAGTTGCCACAATCAGTTAATAAAATATCAGTCCTTAGAAACATTAGTGACTAATTTTTCAGTTACTGATACTATTTATCTAAGACTGATATATCAGTCTCAAAAAATTCAGTCCCTGGAGATCACTTTTTTTGTAATGCATTGGCGTGTTGCTAGACGCTAACCAATGTTATTGTCTTTATAATAACATGCTCACGTGGGAGTTGTTGAAATATGATCACGTTATAATAAACACATGTCCGGTATTTATTTAAGCCTACAGGGTTACACAAAATGACACGTTAACTTTGTATATTTAATTAGTATATTATAGTAATATATTAATTAAACGATCACTTGAATTATTAATTAAACTATGTTAAAGGTTTAATAGTGTTTAATTAATTAAAGAGGATGGATTAAATTGTAAGTTAGAAGTTTCCTAATTGTACAAAGAAAAGGGGGGGTCGAAATCCTTGAGGGGTTTCCACCAAGTTAGAAAACCCTTCTAATTAATCCCATTAAATAGAGACCAAGGGTTAAGGGTTTTACATACATTCACAATACAATTAATTGTGAAAAACTTTCTCCTCTCTCTCCTCCTCTTGTTTGTTCGACCGAAGGGAAAAACCCAAAGGGTTTTCGGGTTTTCGGGTTCGACATTAAGGGCAAAACACAACGGGTTTGTGAGTTCGTGATCGGGTACTAGCATACGATATAAGGGTGTCAAGCGTTCGATCGTAGAGGGGTTTTAGTTAAGACCCTATAATAATAATTATTATTATTATCAACTTTATTGGAAGCTTTGCACAAAAGTACACATATTCTATTCATTACTTTGTTAATTAATATGATTGCATAAACGTTTCTTTTCCGCTACGTAATCATGATTTGTTATTTGTTTATTTTCATATATTCTAACACATAACATCTTAATTTAAACAATAAACGAAAATTATGTTTGAAGTACATAGCAAGCTCCACACGTTTTCATGTATCCACAGTTGTGTCATATATTATTTTATTAAGTGATTTAAGAAAAAATTTCACCATGTGAGTTTCTTTTAAAACTCCTAAACTCCTATCATGAATTGAATCTCCAAATGTTTAATCATTGTTATAAGCATTTAGACTAAATCTTTAATTAGTCTATACACAGCAAGACCTGCTTCTTTATTTATCTTACATAAAAAACTCTAAATAAACAATTGAATATGACGATAGGCATTTTTTTTATTAAACTTCAAATCAGTAAGTGAAACTACCAATAGATAGACTAATTAAGTTGAGAAGTGATCTAAAGTTGGACAAAACCTATTGAGTTTTAACTCAAATGAGGGTGTAACCCTCCTAAAATTCTCATTAACCCCAATTCATTCCACACCGGTCAACACAAGCATGGTCACAAACACACTCGTATCATGATACATTTGCAATTACGTTCCGGACCATAATTATAAATGTATCCCTCCACACATGTGTTCACTACCTCACTTGTATACCACCAACTATACACCCCTCTTTTAGGTATTTACCGATAAACCCAACTTCACTATCCTTACAACTCATCGCTACCAAGGTCCTTGTCTAGGCTAGTGAGCTTGACAGCATTGCCCATAAATCACACCACCAACATCCATGTTCATATACCACTTCTATTACTCCTAAAGTGGGAGCGAAATTCAACATATCATCCTCAATATACAACATTTTTCAAACTTACCGCAAAGAAAATAATTAATACCTTAGAAGGAATCGGCTATCAATAAACCACAGAATTCGGCTTAGGTTGAAAGAATAAAAGACCTATCGACAAAATATACAAGTAACAAGTAACATGTATAAAAGGCCTTATTTCTACACTCTCACTAAACCCAACCCGTCTTAAAAGCAATCTATCTCAAAGTTTAAGTCCATTCCTATGCCTCATAGAATATGGTTCACTTAAACCATCGTTTTGATACCAACTTGTAACACCCAACTTAATAAAATATGGATTTCCAAATTTTTTTAAATAAAACAATCATTTAATGCGGAAAGGTCCCTTTTAAAACATAATAATTTGCTAACGGAAATGTCAACATAGTTTTGGTGTTACTTATTGCATCACAACGACAATTCAAGAAATTCATAAACAAACAAATGACAATAAAGTCTTGATCAACATAATAAATGAACGTCTAAGTAAATGAGGCAAAACTATGGCAACAATAAGTCTTCGTCATAACAACCATCTACCCATGTCTCACTCTAAGCAAGCTTCAATATTTAACCTGAGGAAACACAACATTTTAAACAAAACAAGTGACAGCTTAAAAGCCGAGTAAGATAACCACATGTTGTATAAAAAGGTTACCAATTAAATCAATCTTATAAATATCATACGCATGTCAAGCATATATCAATCATCATCACAAGTAAGCATATATCAATCATCATCACCTATCAATCAAATAACATAATAGGATGATATCATTCCTACATGTGCCTAGCAACCTTAATCATCTCATCAATCATCATTATCAATCTCATTTTCAATCTCAATCATCAATCATAGGTTATGCCATTTTTCAATCATTAAGAAGTGACTTACATCACATAAGTAAATCAATCGTGGATTGTGCATAAGCGGTCATTCGACCTTTCAAGGAACCTTGCACCCGACATGATGGGTAGTCCTTTCGAGGTCCATCGGCGTCGTTAAGGATAGGCATAACAAAATCCAGTTGAAAGCATTTTAGCAAAACATGGTGATCGGTCCTAACTACCCGGCAAACTCAATCAATCGTGACCATGTCGTAAGAGGCATCATGACTACCCCGTCCAACCAACCGTAGCACACCAGCCCCTCCCATGACTAGCATGGGTTAAGCTTAACACTTTTCAACCGTAAGTTTATACTCAAGTTTATCAAATGTTTCAATCATATGTTTCATCAATCGTTTCAATCTCATTATTTTAGGGCCCATATCGTGCAACCGTGAATCATTGCAATCCTACATAAGTCTAGTGTACTACATGTACAGGTCAATCAAACATCAAGCATACAATCACAATCTAAATCAACCATGCCAACCATAACATTATAACAACCGTAAGCAACCAAGTTAAACATATCAATCATCATAAGCTAAAGCATGCATTACACTAATAACTCAAGTTAACTAAGGCATAGCATACATAAAATCAACCATAAGCCCTCCCGAAATTCCCATAACTTAACAAGCGTATGAAAAGGGCTTTAACCATTGTTAATTATGAAAACTAAGTTCTCGTTGTGTTCCTCGTGTTAAAAGGTAGTTATCTTACCTTAAACAAGATAATAACGCAACTCGACTCGTTATTCTTCAATGTCTGAATACCTAAACATTTAAATAAGATAAGACAATATTATTCATGTAAGTTATTTAACTAGTCTAAAACTAATTAAACTTATACATGAGATAATTCATTTATATAACTGCACCACATGACATGCTGTTTGAGGTTTAAAAAAATTCCTAGCAAAGTACATTAATTTCATGGTCATGTAGTATCCTAGCTACTTAAATAAATCTAATAAAAATGATATCTACCAGCAACTAAGTCTCGATCATGAGACTTGCAAAACCCATTTAATCAGTTTCATCTTCCTCGCGTAGTGAGTAAACTTCCATTAACAAAATTTAATGCTTCTGTTTCTTAAACTATATCATTTAAACTTATAATCCTTCAGTACCCTGTAAAATTACTTTGAGTTCAAACTCATTAAAACAGTAGTTGCCAAGTTTCAAAAACATGTTATCGTTCTTTTTATAATAATCGGTAATTCTTTATATGAACAAGATGCGAAAGGTGCGAATATTTCGAGCTTCCCTGAAACATGTCTAGTTGATTAAAACTCTACCCAATAAACGTATTTTACTTACGTGACAGACATATAGAACAAAAGGTTGCCTAGCTTCTACCTATCGCTAAGCACCATGACTCGACTCGTGAATAGATTAGTAAACTCGCATATGTCCTCGTCTTTACGTATGAAATAACGACCACGAAACTAAACCTATCGACTACTGTATAGCTGGTAACTCCAAATATAAGTTAAACATCTAGAACGAGGGTTACCTTCAATGTATAAACACTATCGAATCTTGATGGAAACGAACCGTAACGTCATTAACAAGTGCCTATAATCTCAAACCTACCTGATCTTCCTATCTTCTTTGCTGTCGCTCCTCCTTACGGTTTTAGGTATAGATTTCTAATGATACATTTAACCCTACGAAGTTTTATATGTATATATACATACCTCGTTGAATAAGGGCAGCCAAAAACATGTACTAATAATATTGAGATGGGCATGAACCGTATTTTAGTTATAGGCCGTGAGATGTAAGCCCAACATTATCGTATATTTGACTCTTGGACCGAACCCTCAACACACCTAATCCAACTCTGACCCTTTATTTGATAAGGCTGCTTCTCCTTAAACTCACACACTCACGTCTCAATTTATTTAAGATAGTAAGCAGCTCACATATTATTCTATACTACAAATTCCATCTATGAGTTAGTATGTACCTTACCTCAAAATTTCTAAATCAAATTAATTCAACTCTTAATTCCAAGTATACATACAGTTAATTACTAACGACAAGATAATAATGTAAAAAACTATAAAATTTAGGATGTTACAGTTGCTCATAGTTTCGAATTTGATCTTTAAAAGAACTGATTTGATCTTTAGAAGAAAGATTCCCCGGGAGAATGAATGGGGAGATGAATCATAGTTTGAGAATTATTCTTAAAAAGATGTTTGTTAAATCAAAAGGATTTGAAACTGAAATTTCAAATGATTGTGTTTAGAATCGAAAGTGCTTGACTGTGAATTATAGACCTTAATGAGACTTAGGTTTATAATAGATTGTTAAGCAGATTCATGTATTTTATCTTGCTGAATTATTCATTTCTTCAGATTGTATGTTATTACTTTGAGAAGATATGATGATTGTTTATTGAGATGTGCAAGACAGCGAACATATGTTTTTAATTTTGTAGGTTGTCAAGCAAGATCTCAGCATGGAAGCAAGAAACAACGAATACACAGGGATGTATAGGTCATATTACTTTTAACAAAGATAAATACTAGTATGATGAGGCAATCATAGTGGTATTTATAATTGTTACATAGTTTTACAAAGATAAATACTAGTATGATGAGGCAATCATAGAAGTATACATATGGTATTCGTTTTACACTGCAAAAGTATAAGTGATTAAGTTTAGTTATGGGATTTTACTGGGTTAAAATCAAGTGACTAGAAACAAAATCAATATAGATTTGCAAGGAAGACCTCAGGATAGGTTATCCATAGATTTAAAGGAAGACCTCAGGGTAGGTTATCCTTAGATATAAGTAAAAGACCTCAGATTAGGTTATTCATAGTTATAATTGGAAGACCTCAGGGTAGGTTATCCATAGATTTAAATGAAAGACCTCAGGGTAGGTTATTCATTATTACCTTATAATAATAAGACAGTGCTCTTAAGATTCTAAAGCTTTGGTAAGTATCAATGGAACAATAAGACAGAGTTCTTAAGGTTCGATACTTTATAATTATTTTGTAGTTCTTAGACTAAGATAAGGTCATGTGGGACTTATGACTTATAATAGTAAAAGAAGAACAAAATCTGGAGAAGAAAATGAAATAATAAAGAAGAACATTTGTATTTTTATCTCTGTATGGTATTTTTCAGCTTGATTGTGCAGGTATTAGCACAAAGAAGCATAATATTTTTGTTTTAGAGACAAAGAATTGCTGTGAAACAAGAAGTTCCATGTTCCTGAAGTTTGAGCTTCAAATCTCAAAGTTTCTGGTTTTCATGATCGTCAACTAATACAGGATTGATTGTTGGAAATTCAACTCCTTTATCACATGCCGGTTATGCAAGGCGAGCAGAGACTCGGAATATGCTTTAATACGGAGGGATTTATCGTTGAGGGGGAGGACTACAACAAGCTTTGGTGGATTAGTTGATCGTTATGACGATACAGAAAGTTTGAAGTTTGCTGTTTAAATCTGAAGTTTCAGGATATCAAGTTTCGGGTATGGCAATTAATTTGTTTCGAATTTTTTTTATTATTCAGTGTATTTGCAGAGAATTCAATCCAAAGGAAGGAATTTTGAGCAAAAGACTGAAGATCGATAAGCAAAGATAAGATCATCAGGTTATTAAAGGGATCGTTGCTCTGACAAGATTAATGCCAGACTTGCTATGATACAGTTATTAACAAGATGATTATAGTAATGTTTATAATATTGTTAGTTGAAGATCTTAGATATAGAAATCTTGATTTAAATTTGAAAGATTATCAACTATGTATATTCAAACATAACTCTTATGGAAATCCATAGACATAGACTTAGTATGAATGTAGAAGGTTAAGGAAGACCTTAACATCGATATTAAGTAAATGTGAAAGGTTATGTGAACTTTGACATTATGTGAATGTAGAAGACTATTATGTCTTATACATAGACATAATAGAATTTCACAAGTTGTTATATACTATCCTTAGATATAGATAGTTTGTGAATGTAGAAGATTAATTAAAATCTTAGACATAGACTTACTGTGAATATAAAAGGTTATAATAAAATCCTTAGATATTGACATAATGTAAGTGTAGAAGGTTAGATAAACCTTTGACATATACATAATGTGAATGTAGAGGTTATGTTAAATCCTTAGAAATAGACTTAATGTTCATGTTATAAACACATTAAGTGAATATGAAAGGATTTACATTATTATATGCCTTAGACATAGAAACATAAAGTTTAATGTTTAAATGTGAAAGGTTGATGTTATATATACCTTAAAAATAGATATTTCGTTTAAATTTGAAAGGTTTTTATAGGTATAAACCTTAGAAATAGAAACGAATATATGAATGTGAAAGGTAAATTATACTTTAGACATGAGTATTATGTTTGAATATGAAAAGTGTTCAAAGATATTTTGAAACATTATATATAGAAACATATACTCATGTATAACTATTGATTATTTAGGTCATATAGTTATGAAATTATTTTCATAAGAATATGAAGTTATAATCAATATGTTAAAGTGTATGAAATTTATATAATGTAAAGATATGTTATAAGAATTTCTATATTTCATAATGTATATTTTGCTCTGATAATATGAAATTTGTATGATATAAGGGATTTTATATCATAAGAATTTCTATTGCTCTGATAATTAATCATAGCTATGTATTGAGGGGGAGTACATAAGAATGATTAGCTATTCAAAACAACATCATAGTTATGTATCCCAGTCATAAATTGAGGGGGAGCACATAAGAATGATGGTAGTTATGTTGACTGATCATAGTTATACTCCTAGTCATAAAATTGAGGGGGAGTGTAAGAATGAAGAATCAATTTTATAACTATGAATATATTGTGAAATTGTATGAATACGTTTGTCAATTTTACAAGTGGTAGATTATTTGCAAATGGTACAGTAAGGGAAAGCTCGTTTTGAGATTGTTTAAGTAAGATTGATCGTGGAAAAGTTAAAGAATTTTTGTGTAAGTTTATTAACTTTTCAGGTTTAAGACGAAGATCAGGGAAAAGATGAATATTCGATGGCTACAGGGTTTGGTCATTTTAATTTTTCATATTTCTAGAAAGTTCGTAGTAAACGTTGATCAATTATTCAGAAACATTGACGAAAATTGAAGTTTAAAATGTGCAGGAGGTGAGATTATGACCTCGTAATCGAAGATAGCAGAATGTGACCTCGTAATTGGTCTATTGGGCTAAGTTTGATTACGACCTCGTAATTGGTGGGCTGGATTGACCCAGACCCATTCGGGTCAAGTGGGTATATAAACCAAATAACCCTAATCACGACCTCACAAATTTAATATCAATTTTAGAGTTTTACGACCCCAAAAAATCCACTTTGCTACCCCGTTGGTGATTTGATAGATACAGTTAGATCGAGTGTTTTTCGTTGATATATTCATCATCATCGTGAAATACTGAATCTAGGTATATAATCTAATCGTCCAATAGTCACCATGTAACAAGAAAATCAAGAAAATAGGGTTCGAAATTATCGAACAAGTTTTTCGTAAGTTCTTCGATTTTGATATTTTCTGGGTAAAACTAAGGGTTAGGTATGTCTATTACTAGAATACGAATGTTTAGATACAATTTTTCCAAGTTTTGGTTGGGTAAATCGTGAATTCGAGTTGGGGAAGATGAACAGTGCGACGACCTCGTATTTAGGGGTTTGCTAGCCTGGAAATACGACCTCGCATTGTCAATTGATTTTGACTTTTGTTGACTTCCAGAATACGATGCCGATTTACGACCTGAATAAATACGATGCCAAATTGGAAAATACGACCTCGTATTTTAAAGTTTGGTTGACTGTATTTTGACCTTAAAATACGACCCGGACAGGGATACGACCTTGTATTTTGGAATTAACAGATTTTCAAAAGTTTTATTTTTAATAAAATATTTGAAAATGAGTTAATTTTTAATTTTAACTTAATTATAGGGTTAATTTAAGTTATGTTAACAGATTTTCAAAAGTTTATCGTAATAAAAATTTGAAAATGAGTTAATGAATTGTAACTCTAAATTACCGAGATAATTTATTTATATGTTTTGATTGTAAATTACCGAGATAATTTATAATTGGTTAACTTAATTACAGAGATAATTATAGTTAATGATATTAACAAGAATTACAAAGATAATTTATGTTAATTGTATTTAGTATAAATTACAGGGATAATTTATATGTGTTTGACTAGATTACTGAGATAATTCTAGTTGTGTATATTATGCGTGTGAACTTTTATGTCGATTTAGGTAATTAACGATTTGTTAATGATTAAAGAAATGGCAAGAGAATTCACTACAGGTCATAACTTCGTTATTAACTTAGACGAGAATCAAGATGGGTCTGAATATTACCATGAGATTTCCAGATTCCTGAAGCAATCAAGAATAAACCACGTTCTGACTCATTCACCGGTTCTGTATGAATCATACCAAGTAGAGTTCTAGGATAATACAAGACATAGGAAAACTGCTACTCAGGAGATGATTGAGACAGTGGTTGCTGGCAAGACTATCACGTTCTCAGCTCATGATCTTATTGATATATTGAAGCTAGTTACAATTGATCAAGAAGGAGGAGAGAACGGACCTACTACTTTCAGTAAAGAGGTCATTGTAGGAGGATTTACAAGAATGGGTTTTGCTGATGATTCGAATGTGTGAACTTTGAAGAAACATGGATTCTATGGAAGGTGGAGATACTTAGCGCACGCATTGTTGGTTAGTTTGTGTAACAGAAGAACCAGATGGGATACGCTTAATCAAGAATCTCAAGCTCATATGGTTGGTCTGGTATACAATAAACCATATAGCTTTTCTAAGTATTTCTTCAACGAATTGAGGAAGCAAACGACTGCTATACAAGGGCAGAGGTTTATGATATATCCTAGATTCGTCATGATGATTATCAATCATCATGTTCCTAATCTACCGGCTACCGAGACAGTTCTGAAACTGACATCCATGGTGGGAAGGGCATATGATGAGTTCAGAAATCGTTATCCTGGTGATCCTGGTGCTCAAGATGTACCCTTATTTGGAGCTCTTGTGGATATTAACTTCAATCCACCTACTGCTGAGGAGTTTGCCAGAGTCAGAACTGAGATAGTTCCACATGAGCCAGTTGCTAATCCAGTTCCTCTACAGATGGTGATGCCAGATGAATCAATGCTTGAGGTTGAACAACCACATGTTCAAAATGCAGAAAGGGTGAGGGTTGAGAAAGATGATGTGGTTCTTGAAAAAGACGCAGAAGCACATGAAGATTTTGTTGATCATGTTGCTAGTGCTACTGATGTTGCTTCGAGGAAGAATCCATCTGATTCAGGTCTGAAGAGAAAGAGAACAGAAGCTTCTAGGGATGTTGAGGTACCAGATCTTGAAGAGGTACCTGCTTCAAAGAAGAAGACTGTTATAAGGTTGAAGGTTAAGGAGAAAACTGCGGCTAGTGGAGTAGTTGGAACCAAAGAAACTCCAGAAGTGATAAGCAAGGCTCCTGAACAGAGGTTTAGGAGATTAGTTGATGCACCTGTAGAGTCAGTGATGCCAAGAAGATCTCAAAAGACGACTGTTAATCTTGAAAGACCGTCTACAACTCATAGAATGAGGGATTCAGTGCCTAATCCCAAACCAAGAGCTGAAGCGACTACATGTCAAGTTCCTATCTTACCACCAGTGTTTGGTATGGCTGACATGAAAGGGAAGAGACAGTGTTAGAGGCTAGAGTGACTGGTTTGTTTAATGAGTTAAAGAGACAAAAGAGGAACCATGAGAAAGAGATGCAGACAAAGCAAAAGGAAGTTGAGATGTTAAAGAAAACTCTTGATGATGAGAAGAAGAGTCATCAAGATTTTATTAACACTCTCATGTCCAACTTTGACATGGTTCGTCGTGAAGCTACAAAGGCTGAAAGTTCGGCTACTAGAGCAAACAAAGGAGTAGTTAGAGTAGCTGAACAAATGACAAAGACTGCTGATGTCATGCTAGATAGTGTGATGCAATCAGATTTGAATAAGTTGGTTGAGAAGTTTCTGGTTGAGAAGCAGTTATTACCGGATGTAGGTTGTAAGGGTGATGAGCTTTCAAAGAAGAAAGATGACGATTCAAATCTAGACCCGGATGCAGCAAGGGATAGGGGAAATGCTAATCGAGAAGATCTGACCAAGGCAATAGAGTCATTGACTGAGATTGCAGCAGATATGGTAGGATCTTCTAGGACAACCTAAACTGTAAGAGTAGAAGGTGAAGTAATCTATGGTGATGAAGGTTGGATGGATATCGCTGAGATTGATGTACCAGTTACAGCTTCAAGACTTGTGGATGAAGATAGAGAGCGCAAAGGATTCAATATTGACAACTTTCGAGCCGAGCTAGATAAAATGGACACTACAAATCAAGTCCAAGATCCAGAATCTCAAGTTGCTTAAGAACCAATTGGCGTGAATCTTGATGAGCAACAAGCAGAGCCAAGTGCTATATCAGGATGGTGGTTAGGCAATGCATAGACCTGTTAAGTATAAAGACAAGTGTGAAGTCTCTCACTTTATGGTTTAACCCACAAGTGTAGAATACAACGAGTCAAGTAAGCACTAGATAGGACTAGTATGAATGACAAGTCAAGTAAGCACTAGATTGGACTAGTATTACAATAAATATAAATGCAAAAATATATATATAAAGTAATACGTACTTAAGCAATATAAAGATAAGCAAGTAAAGTAAATGGTGAGACACAATGTAATTTTTAAATGTATTTTATTTATTGATGTTAAATAAAATACAAGGTTGTTGCGAAACAAGATATTACAAAGTAAGTATCTAAACAAACTATGAATTACAAGTGATCTAATATTGCTAAATAAACTGTTTAGATCGGGAATATTTAAGCAAAAGCACCAAATTGCAAAAGTGTAATTTGGACGAAGGAAATGACTTGGTATTTATAGGCAAAAAGAGTAAATATAATATTCTTTTTGCCGTACAAATATGGTTACATACATTTAAGAAAATTACTTTAATTCTTTAAATGCGTTGATTAAAGTACAAAAATAAAGTCACTTGATAGTGACTTGTTTTCTAATTAACCAACCACTTTTACATGCGTGTAAGGCTTTTAACAAAGGACAAATGGATTGTCCGGGTAAAGGCATGTAAAGACATAAAGTCAATTCCTCGTAATCAGTGTTCAGACGTGTAAGGTCTAGAACACTGTCAAGAACTCCAGCCAGGAGATCTGGTAAGTCTTCCAGTGAGCTCCGCTATTTGTCAGACTTCTTTCTTCAGACTTCAGTCTTCGACTTCAGTGAGAATGTTCTTTAGTGGAAAGATCTTGACTGGAGTGAAGTACGGTGAAGAAATCTGGTGGAATCCAGATTTCTGTACAAGTAAGTTGTTCACTGGTCTTCAAATAATTTCTGGACAAATCTTTAGAGGGCTCCAGTAGTCACGTCTGGAGCGAGTCCAATAAATCTGGACCTAACATATTCCCTTTATTTGTTTAGAAATTATGCAAGGATTTTCAAGCTTTTATCTATACAAGTTTGTGCTTGAAAAATCCTTGAAAAATTTGACTAAGTCTAATTTGAATTACTGGAGAGCCACTTTATAGATCATCAGTGTTCCCAGTTTATACAATTTAATTTGTAGACTTAATCTGTATAAGTACTTGTGAAAATTAAGAATTGCAACTTATATTTATAGACATCAACTGGTGGAAAGTTACAATTTTATCAACATAAAAAAAAAATACAAGTACAATATCAGATTCAGGCCCTTCTCTTTTCAGCATGCCCAGATGGCTCTTCTGTGGCCTTCTTCTTTGATCCTGGAGATGATGAAGTAGTTAGAGTAGTCCTTAAGCCCAGCTCCATCTCCATCAGTTCCTTCCTCATCCATTCCTTGCCAATCCTCTTCATAAAATACTTGACATCGTGGGAAACATCTTTACCTCTGTAGGAAAGTCCAATCTCTCTAAGTTCTGACCATCCAAATGCCTTGATTGATGTATCTTTTCTTTCATCAGTAAAGTTCCCTTCTCTGAAGAGTTTGACATGGAACTTTGAGAAGTTTTCATGATTTTCTGCTAGATGGATCTCAGCACCCAGTATTGGTCGGACATAAGCTCTAAATTGTGACAAATGTTCATACTTTTCTTTTATCTGAGCCCTTTTTACCATATCATCCACTTCCCTGGACACCTTACTTTGCTCAGCAGCTTGTTGAAATTTTTCTTTCTGAAGTGTTCAAGGGAATGAAGGTGCTAAGTTATGCATCTCTGGCAGCTTTTGATTTTCTGGCTGGTGCCTTGGGTAAACCTTTGATCTTCTTTCTATATTCATTCTCCAGAGCAGTAGCATTACTCCTTACTTGATTCTAGAGATCTTTCAATTCTTCTCTTCTCTGGGCAATGAGATCCAGTATGCTTACACCATAGATTTTAGAATCATAAACTTGTTCATCTTGAGCATACATGGATCTAATATAAACATCATCCAAGGCATCCAGACATTTCTTAAGCCTGAGATCATCCTTCATCTTTTTATAGACTTCAATTTGAACGCCCAACCTACCAGCGTTATAAGAATCCAGAGTCCCATGCCTGGCCATATCTAACTGGTGAGCAATCAAGTCATCCTTCATATTTTTCTTGAAAATTTTAATCATGATGCACTCTTGCTCCAGTCTTTTTGCCTTTGCCTCATCAGCAGATACATATTCTTCTTCTGCTTCTCCAGTTAGTTCACCAGACACCACTTGCTTTCTCTTGATCTTTTTCATTGTGGTTGGGATGTCTGGGAACTCTTCAAACACTGGCTCACTGGCATCAGTACTAGCAGCCTCTTCTTCAACCTGGTCCACTTGCATCAGTACCAGTGACATCTTTTCCACTTACCTTCTTCCAGACTTCAATCTTCTTTTGAAGATCACCAGCACTTTCCTTTCCAGAACTTTCCCCCTTGGAAGCATCTCCAGACTGAAGATGATTCCACACTTGGTCTAGCTTATGTCTGTCAGCAGAATCAAAGGTTCTACCAGACACTGGAGCAATATTGTTCACAGTTTTCCTCAATTGCATCACTTCCTTTTTGATAATTTCAAGATCCTGAGGAAAGTGGCGAGGCAACTGGGTGTCAATCATATTGGATTTGATTTAGAAGGTGAAGAATTCATATCGAATTTTCTTAAAATATCTCTAACATATTTTTCTTGATTAATAAAAATACCATCATTGGTTTGTTTTATTTGGAGTCCAAGAAAAAATGTTAATTCACCCAATAAACTCATTTAAAATTTTGAAGACATGATTTTCGAAAATTTCTTGCACAGATATTCATCAGTAGAGCCAAAAATAATATCATCAACATAAACTTGTACCAACATAAGATTACCTCTTTCACGAAGAATAAATAAGGTATTGTCAATTGCACCTCTTTTGAAACCGTTTTCAGACAAGTGTTTGGTCAGAGTATCATACCAGGCTCGAGGGGCTTGTCTGAGGCCATACAGTGCCTTGTCCAGACAATATACCCAATGTGGATGCTTTTCATCAATGAAGCCTGGAGGTTGCTTGATGTAAACTTCGTCTTCTCATTTTCCATTCAAAAATGCACTCTTTACGTACATCTAGTAGACCTTGAACTTATGATGAGCAGCAAAGGCTAAAAACATTCTGATGGCTTCTATCCTTGCCACTGGTGCAAATGATTCTTCAAAGTCAAGGTCTGTCTGGACATACCCTTGTACCACTAATCTGGCCTTATTCCTTATCACGTGTCAATCATTATCAACCTTATTCCTGAAGACCCATCTGGTTCCAATTCGTTCTTTCTTGCCAAATGGAGGAGGAACCAGATTCCAAACTTTATTTCATTCGAACTGGTGAAGCTCTTCTTGCGTAGCTATCACCCAGCTTGGGTCATTCATTGCCTCGTCAATCTTCTTCGGTTCAATAAGTGATAAGAAGCTGACATATAAACATTGTTGACTGGAGGCACTTCTGGTTTGAACCCCTCTACCGGAGTCACCAATAATCTGGTTGATTGGGTGAGCTTTAGTCCATTTAGAGTATTGACCAGGATTGTTATGAACAACAATATTAGTGCAAGAAATCAATTGATTTTCTAGAATGGGATCTTGCCAGACAACTTCAACATCTTCATCAGAATCTGTAAGATCACGATTTGCATCATGAAATTCTTCATTTAAAGGCATTTCTTGATTTACTGGCTCAAAATCAAGTTTGTGTCTTCATCAGCCTTGGTATAGAAACACTGCTCTGTATGAGAGCTTTCCATACCCATTACATACACATTCCCTTTTTTGGGAGCAATTAATACTACCTTCCAATCCTTATTAAATACGATGTCTTGGGAGATGTTAAACAACACCTGGTAACCATCATCACACAGTTGGCTCACACTTATTAGGTTATATTTCAAACCATTGACATAAGCCACCCATCTGAATTTGACTTGACCATTATTCAAGACACCATATCACTCAGTCTTTCCAGAACCATCATTCCCAAAAGTAATAGAGGGTCCGTCTGAAGCTACGAACTCCTCCAGCAGGGTCTTACATCCGGTCATTGTCCTGCCAGCAGCGTTGTCAAGATACCAAATATATTTCTTTCAATCGCCCTGCACATCCACCAGATTGATTAGTTAGTTTTGGGAACCCATCGAATGATGGGTTCTCTGGATCCTGCCAAATGGATCCCTGGGGGTATCTAGTTAGGTTCTCTTTCTTCAACAGTAGTCTTGGATGAAAAGACCATTGGTTTTGACAGTTTTGAAACCTTTTTCTTGTTCTTTTCAAAAGGTGTGCTCGATTTTTCTTTCTTGGAAAAAGGTTTGGTATTTTGTTTAGGGCCAGATGTAGTACCCTCAAAATTGTTTAATCTTGCATTACAACTTTGAACTTGACGAGCCAGTAGTTGAAACTGGCTCTCCAACCTTAACAAAATATTTTCTTCTAATGACTCCTTGGCCTTTCCAGATGACTGGACTTTTGGCTTAGGAGGGGAGACAACATTCTTCTTTTTCTGAACCTGGGGTTCTTTAGAAGATGATTGAGACAAAGGTTTATTCTGCTTAACCTTTTTTACTGGAGCAGTCATCTGGTGTGCTCCAGTCTTGATCTCGGTCAATAGAACTGGTGGAATAACACAAGTCTTGGTAGTTATTGGTTCATCATAAATAGTGCTAGGTTTTAACACTTCTGGAAATCGGTCAACAACAGGTATTAATGCTGCTGCCTTTACATCACCTCCCAGATATGCACGTTTTTGGGAAGGGTACTGGTTTCGTACAACATCATATGGTTTCCTGGTCTTAAGCCATGACTGAATGACTTGTTTTTCTTTAGATAAAGCATTTTCAAGCTCTTCCTTCTCTTCGACCAGTTGTTTAGTTACCAAAACTTGTGCTTAAAATGCTAATTCAATGTCTTGAAGTTCTTTTAACTTTGATTGTAAATTTGTCATTTCAGAAAAATCTGTTTCAAAATTATTTGACATTTCTGATCGAACAGTTTCCACAAAAATTAAATCAAAGTTTAGAGCTTCAGCAATGTCCAATTTTAATTCAGGATTAGTTTCCTTGTCATAATCAATTATCTTTTTAATAACAATGTCCACCCATCTTCCAGATGTGACATCTTCCTTTACCAGATGCTCTTGATCAGCCAGAGCCATATAACAGCAATCTCTTTCCTCTTCATCATCAATTGATGAGTCATCAGAGGGAACCCATTCTTCTTCAGCAACCATGCATTGATCATTATCTTTTTCTGCAGACATGCGAGCAATTTGAGCCTTAAGCTTTTTGTACTTGGATTTGTAGCTATCATCAGGCATGTTATAAAAAGTTGATGGACCAAATTGAGAAACAAACTGATTAGACTTGCACACTTTCATGAAATGACCTTTTCTTCCACACTTAAAGCATGTCAGGTTGGTCTTGTCAATGGAAGAACTGGGTGCATGTTGTCCAGTGGGTCTGTTGGCTCTTGGTTTGAAACGGTTAAACGTTTTAGCAATCATAGCCATCAGATCATCACTATCAGTTTCATCATAATATGAACAGATATTATTCATGGCTCCAGAATCCATTAATTCAGAAATCATCTTCTTCATAGAAAATACATTCTCAAAAGACATTAATGCCACACAGGGTGGTTCAGTATGACTAACCACAGGGGAACTAGTGGAAGCATAATTAATAGCATCTTTTTCTTCCTTAATTCTCTGGGCTTGATTCTCTTCAGTGAATCTGAAGGCTCCATACAATGTTGACAAAGTATGGGAATGCAAGGTTTTACCTTGTCTCAAGACCACGATCATTTGAGACCATTTAGATGGAAGAATATCACAAAATTTTTCAAGAAGTATGTCCTTGTCTTTTTCTACCACAAGCCCTCTCAACTGGTTTATAATACTCATAAATGTGGTGTAAGTACCAGTTAATGATTCATTGGGCAGAGCAAAAAATGACTCGTACTTCTTATTTAAAGACACTTTTCTGGTAACAATAGTGTCATCACCACCTTCATACTAGTTTACTAGTTCATCCCACATGCTTTTCACACTAGGATAGAGAATTAGTGTGGGAATAAGAGATTCAGGAATAGCCCTGAGGATCATATTTTTTAAAATAGTATCTATATTAACAAGTCTTTTATCCTCTTCAGACCAGTATTCCTCTCTATTTTCCCTTCCATATCTTGCTCGAAGAGGATCAAGAAGTGGATTGAGAGGACTTCTAGGCACATATGGTCTTTCATTTAAAAATTTTATCACGTTCCTCTCACTACTAGTAATATGTAATATCATCATAGCTTTCCACGTGCCAAATTCATTACCATCCCCACTGAATTTGGGAACAGGAGTGTTTGAATAGTGCACATGCACGTGTGGAGAAGCAGGAATAGGAGGTGGTGGTGGTGGATTATTGTTAACATGGTCAGTAGTCTGTTCAGTGTCATTAATTGTAGGAGGTCTAGTATTTAAAGGGTTTTCTTGTGTATTCTCTTGGTTGGCCATCAAGAAAATACATATCTAGGCAAGTATATTAGCCTTCTGCTCTGATACCAATTGTGAAGTCCCTCACTTGATGGTTTAACCCATAAAATTTTTCAAGAAGTATGTCCTTGTCTTTTTCTACTCCAAGCCCTCTCAACTGGTTTATGATATTCATAAATCTGGTGTAAGTACCAGTTAATGATTCATTGGGCAGAGCAAAAAATGACTCGTACTTCTTATTTAAAGACACTTTTCTGACAATAGTGTCATCACCACCTTCATACTAGTTTACTAATTCATCCCACATGCTTTTAGCACTAGGATAGAGAATTAGTGTGGGAATAAGAGATTCAGGAACATCCCCGAGGATCATATTTTTTAAAATAGTATCTATATTAACAAGTCTTTTATCCTCTTCAGACCAGTATTCCTCTCTCTTTTCCCTTCCAGATCTTGCTCCAAGAGGATCAAGAAGTGGATTGAGAGGACTTCTAGGGATATATGGTCCTTCATTTAAAATTTTTATCACGTTTCTCTCAATACCAGTAATATGTAATATCATCATAGCTTTCCACCCCATTCCCACTGAATTTGGGAACAGGAGTGTTTGAATAGTGCACATGCAAGTGTGGAGAAGCAGGAATAGGAGGTGGTGGTGGTGGATTATTGTTAACATGGTCAGTAGTCTATTCAGTATCATTAATTGGAGGAGGTCCAATATTTAAAAGGTTTCCTTGTGTATTCTTTGGGTTGGCTATCAAGAAAATACATATCTAGGCAACTATATTAGCCTTCTGTTGTGATACTAATTGTGAAGTCCATCACTTGATGGGTTAACCCACAAATTTTTTCAAGAAGTATGTCCTTGTATTTTTCTACTCCAAGCCCTCTCAACTGGTTTATGATACTCATAAATCTGGTGTAAGTACCAGTTAATGATTCATTGGGCAGATCAAAAAATGACTCGTACTTCTTATTTAAAGACACTTTTCTGGTAACGAAAGTGTCATCACCACCTTCATACTAGTTTACTAGTTCATCCCACATGCTTTTAGCACTAGGATAGAGAATTAGTGTGGGAATAAGAGATTCAGGAACAGCCCCGAGGATCATATTTTTTAAAATAGTATCTATATTAACAAGTCTTTTATCCTCTTCAGACCAGTATTCCTCTCTCTTTTCCCTTCCAGATCTTGCTCCAAGAGGATCAAGATGTGGATTGAGAGGACTTCTAGGGATATATGGTCCTTCATTTAAAATTTTTATCACGTTCCTCTCAATACCAGTAATATGTAATATCATCATAGATTTCCACGTGCCAAATTCATTACCAGTCCCACTGAATTTGGGAACAGGAGTGTTTGAATAGTGCACATGCACGTGTGGAGAAGCAGGAATAGGAGGTGGTGGTGGTGGATTATTGTTAACATGGTCAGTAGTCTGTTCAGTATCATTAATTGGAGGAGGTCCAGTATTTAAAGGGTTCCTTGTGTATTCTCTGGGTTGGCCATCAAGAAAATACATATCTAGGCAAGTATATTAGCCTTCTACTCTGATACCAATTTTGAAGTCCCTCACTTGATTGTTTAACCCACAAGTGTAATATATAACAAGTCAAGTAAGCACTAGATAGGACTAGTATGAATGACAAGTCAAGTAAGCACTAGATTGAACAAGTATTACAATAAATATAAATGCAAGAATATATATATAAAGTAATACGTATTTAAGCAATATAAAGATAAGCACGTAAAGTAAATGGTGAGACACAATGTAAATTTCAAATGTATTTTATTTATTGATGTTAAATAAAATACAAGGTTGTTGCGGAACAAGATATTACAAAGTAAGTATCTAAACAACCTATGAATTACAAGTGATCTAATATTGCTAAATACACTCCTTGATCGAAATACTTAAAGTTGTGAGGTATAACTGTTTAGATCGAGAGTATTGACGAAAAAGCACCAAATTGCAAAAGTGTAATTTGGACAAAGAAAATGACTTGGTATTTATACGCAAAAAGAATAAATATAATATTCTTTTTGCCGTACAAATATGGTTACATGCATTTAAAGAAATTACTTTAATTCTTTAAATGCATTGATTAAAGTACAAGAATAAAGTCACTTGACAGTGACTTTTCTTCTAATTAACCAACCACCTTTACATGCGTGTAAGGCTTTTAACAAAGGACAGATGGATTGTCCGGGTAAAGGCATGTAAAGGCATAAAGTCAATTCCTCGTAATCAGTGTTCAGACTTGTATGGTCTAGAACACTGTCAAGAACTCCAATGAAGAGATCTGGTAAGTCTTCTAGTGAGCTTCGCTATTTGTTAGACTTCTTTCTTCAGACTTCAGTGAGAATGTTCTTTAGTGGAAAGATCTTGACTGGAGTGAAGTCCAGTGAACAAATCTGGTGGAATCCAGATTTCTGTACAAGTAAGTTATTCACTGGTCTTCAAATAGTTTCTGGACAAATCTTCAGAGGGCTCCAGTAGTCATGTCTGGAGCGAGTCCAGTAAATCTGGACCTAACTGATTGCTTCAGGGTAAAAAAGTTGAAGCCTATGCTACCAATGCTGTATCGAGAATCGTGAGTTTTCATTGGGATAACGAGATAAAATATCTGATTATCAGGAGAACAGATGGTGCGCAGTATTTGGAGATGACCACTAAAACAATCAACTTTCTTCATGATGTTGATTTCTGATGCTTAGCTAGGTTGGAACTTATTAACCCTAGTGGTTATGAAAAGGCAGATTATATTGCCAGGTCTATTGCTAATGATATCAAGATTAGAAATCCTACAAAGAGGAAATATTAACCACAGGAGGGTGAATGGGTTAAGGATAAATCGAGGATAGATCCGAAGACAAAAGTGCCTATGATTACTTTGAAGTACGAGCCTGCCAAGTTTTCCAAAGAAGTTCCCTTGAAGAAATTTGGGAAGGATTTGTTGGATAATATGGAGGGTTGGTATTTCGATAGTAAGACATATGAAGCTGTGATGTGTGACCGTAGTTACCATGAGATTTTGAGGATTTATGAGCCTTTGCATCTAGTGAACTTCTGTCGGAAAGATCTACTGAAGTTGAACTTAATATTTGGATTCCAAAAGATTTTTAGGGTCCAGCGTCGCGATATAGGAATGTGCCTGAAGATTAGCCCACACTCGGACTGTGATTTCTTTAAGGCTGTAGGTGATTCGGAAGAGGTTCAGAAGAAAAAAAGGCTGATAAACGAAAGCAGAGGAAGTAGATTGGTGACAAAGACGAGACGAAGACTTTTATTTTAACGTCTAGAAGCTATTGCCAAGGGGGAGTCTGTAAGTGCACGTCTATATCAATAGCAGTCGACATAGGAATACGACCTCGTATTTGCAGGGACAAATACGAGGTGGGACACAATTACGACCTTGTAAAGGTGTCGAGCTGTGCAGGAAATGCGAGGTCGACTCGCTGAAGCCCATATCGTGTTTCCTATAAATAGCATAACCCTAACAGAGATTAGGGTCGAATATTTGTCGAATTATCAAGCATATTTGTGTAGGTTAATAGGTCAAAGGTCGTTCTGCTAGCCCGAAGAAGACCAGTGAGGCAACAGGTGATCTAGGGGCTTTCGTTGTGAATTACCACGTTATAGAGAGGGATTCCGCACTTCTGGATAACGGGATCAAACTATTAACGATCCGCGTCAAGGGGACTTACAGGTACCTACACCAGATTTATGAGCATCATAAACCAGTTAAGAGGATTGGGAGTAGAAAAAGACAAGGATATACTTCTTGAAAAATTTTGTGATTCCATCTAAATGGTCTCACATGATCGTGCTCTTGAGACAAGGTAAAACCTTGCATTCCCATACTCTGTCAATATTGTATGGAGCCTTCAGATTCACTGAAGAGAATCAAGCCCAGAGAATTGAGGTAGAAAAAGATGCCATTAATCATGCTTCCAGTAGTTCCCCTGTGGTTAGTCATACTGAACCACCCTGTGCGGCATTAATGTCTTCTGGAAATGTATTTTCTATGAAGAAGATGATGTTTGAATTAATGGATTCTGGGGCCATGAATAATATCTCTCCAGATTATGATGAAACTGATATTGATGATCTGATGGCTATGATTGCTAAAACGTTTAACCGTTTTAAAGCAAGAGCCAACAGACCCACTGGACAACATGCACCCTTTTCCTCTCCTGACAAGACCAATCTGACATGCTTTAAGTGTGGCAGAAAAGATCATTTCATGAAGGAGTGCAAGTCCAATCAGTTTGTTTCTCAATCTGGTCCGACAACTTCTTATAACAAGCCTAATGATAGCTACAGATTAAAATATAAAAAGCTGAAGGCTCAACTTGCTGTCATGTCTGCAGAAAAAGATAATAATAATTGCATGGTTGCTGAAGAAGAATGGGTTCCCTCTAATGACTCATCAATTGATGATGAAGAGGAAAGCAATTGTTGTTATATGGCTCTGGCTGATCAAGAGCATCTTGTGAAGGAAGATGTCACATCTGGAAGATGGGTGGACATTGTTATTAAAAAGGTAATTGATTATGATAAGGAAACTGATCCTGAATTATAATTGGACATTGCTGAAGCTCTAAACTCTGATTTAATTTTTGTGGAAACTGTTCGATCAGAAATGTCAAATATTTTTTAAACCGATTTTTCTGAAATGGCAAATTTACAATCAAAGTTAAAAGAACTTCAAGACATTGAATTGGCTTTTAAAGCACAAGTTTTGGTCACTGAACAACTGGTCCAGGAAAAGGAAGAGCTTGAAAATGTTTTAACAAAAGAAAAACATGTCATTCAGTCTTGGCTTGAGACCAAAAAACCGTATGATGCTGCAAGAAACTAGTACCCTTCCCAAAAACGAGCATATCTGGGGGTGATGTGACTGCTACAGCATTAATACCTGTTGTTGACCGACTACCAGAAGTGTTAAAACCAAGCACTATTAATGATGAACCAACAACACCCAAAACTTGTATTGTTCCTCCTATTCAATTGTCTGAGGTCAAGACTTGAGCACACCAGATGGATGCTCCAGTCAAGAAGGTCAAGCAGAATAAGCCTTTGCCTCAATCATCTTCTATGGAACCCTAGGTTCAGAAAAAGAAGAATGTTGTTCCACCTAAGCCAATAGTCCAGTCATCTGGAAAGGCTCAGGTCTCATCTGAAGAAACCATTTTGTTAAGGTTGGAAAGTCAGTTTCCACTACTGGCTCGTCAAGTCCAAAGTTGTAATGCAAGACTGAACAATCTTGAGGGTACTTCATCTGGCCCGAAACAAAATTCAAAACCTTTTTCCAAGAAAGATAAAATTGTTACCCCTGTTGAGAAAAAGAAAAAGGTTTCAAAACTGTCAAACCTAGTGGTCCTTTCAACAAAGACTACCGTCGAAGAAAGTGAACTCAACCAGATACCCCCAGGGATCCATTTGGCAGGATCCAGAGAACCCATCAGTTGATGGGTTCCCAAAACTAACAAATCAATCTGGTAGATGTGCAGGGCGATTGAAAGAAATTTATTTGGTATCTTGACAGCGCTGCTGGCAGGACAATGACTGGATGTAAGACCCTGCTGGAGGAGTTCGTGGCTTCAGATGGACCCTCCATTACTTTTGGAAATGATGGTTCTGGAAAGACTGAGGAATATGGTGTCCTGAATAATGGTCAAGTCAAATTCAGAAGTGTGAGCCAACTGTGTGATGATGGCAACCATGTGTTGTTTAACATCTCCCAAGGCATTGTATTTAATAAGGATTGGAAGGTAGTATTAATTGCTCCCAGAAAAAGGAATGTGTATGTGATATATGGATATGGAAAGCTCTCCTTCAGAGCAGTGTTTCTATACCAAGGCTGATGTGATAACACGATTTCTAGCACCGAATTCACGTCATCAATGGCGGTTTTGGTGAGTGTGTGTTCTTGGTGTTCGTGTGTGTTTTTAGAGAGAAAGTGTATGTATGTATAAGTAAAGTTGCTGATTGGAATTAATGTGTGACTGTAAGGCTTACAAAGTTATGACTCCTAAGGTTTTGAGGGGTATTTATAGGCTAACTATACAATTATGCTAATTATCACAATTAGCCCTTCAACCTTAGTAATCATACACCTATGACTTAACTACAAGAAAGTCCTCTAATCTAAATTACAATTTATCACTATTTTTGATTTCTAACATTCTCCCCCTTAGTGATATATTGTAATGAATGAAGTACGTGTTATCTTGTCTTGTTCGAATGAATTTGATTAGCCCTGTGGTAAAGACAATTGGTGTGTTGAAACAAGTCTTTAAAGCTTTCTCTTCTTGTCTTTGTAGAACTTGATTCAGTCTTGGTCATGGACTTTTTGAAGTTAAATCGTGAGTTGATTCTCAATGTTCTTTTTGAACAGAGAATAGAGAGTGTGTGTGTGTGTGTGTCTTGAATTTTTGAGGATTGTTGAATCATGAATCAGAGTTGTCTTTGAAATGCGGAAAGTATAAACTTGGCTTTTGATTCTTCAATCTTCGATTCTTAATGTCTTCTTGAGTGAACTTTATCTTCTTGGAATGAATTCTCATAAATAAGTACTCTCCCCCTTGATGTATGCACTGGAGCTTCTTAATAAAGTGTTGTTGTATGACTTGAAGATCTTGAATGAAGTATGTTGATGAAGACTCATGTGAAGCTTTACTTCTTTTGACTTGAATCTTCTAACGAATCTTTCAACTTTTTGACGCTTCGATCTTTGTCACTTCAACTTGAACACTTTGGAGAGTAAGCATTTGAATGAAGTTTGGATAAGTCTCTTATGAAGAATTCATGCTCTCCCTCAATTCATGAGTATAAACATTTTTAAGCATTTTTGAACTTTTGAACCATCTCGAGAGAATATCCTTTCATCTTTACTATTGATGAAACACAGACTATCATTCCATTCTTATCATTTGAAGACAATACCAAATTCATCTCCAAAGTAAAAGCTCAGTTGGCAAATACTATGCCAAAGTCATTTTATAAGCCCAATTCAACTGAGTCAAGGACACTCAAATATTCATTTTGGAAGTTATTTGATCCTTTTCAATTGACTGAAATATTTGTATCATGAAGACTTTTCTCTTTGACATCACAAAGAATTTTCTCCCCCTAACACTTTTTGAAACAACCAAACACAAACTTTTTTCCATGCTTTCCTTATCAATTATCCTTATTTCTTCCCATAATCAATATCAATCATAATATTTTCTCCCCCTCATAATGACAAAGTTGAGAACCAATGTCATTATGCAAACATTGATTGATAGAAGGTCAAAAGAACTAACACGATCCAAAGCTAGAATTTATGCACATGGAGAAATATCAACTATCTAAACATCAACCCAAACCATTAGCGCAACCCAAAGAATCCTAGGGGTGACTAACATGTAAGGTTGAAGTTGTTGGTATAAGCGTTATAGCATGGTGTTGGTGTTTTCGGTGTTTGTGAGATGAGAAATGAAACCGGATAAGAATGATCTGTTAGCATTTTCAAAAAATCAAAAGGATTAATGAAATGACCGATATAAATATATAACATTTTTCGGATTTCCTATGTATCATTGAGATATGCACAAAGCAAGTCTCTAACATAGTTCGGTCTGCGGCTTTTCAACCACTAGATTGCTTCAAAGAATATAAATCATGGTTAGTACAGCCGAAGCGTTCGATAACCACAATCTATTATCCTTAAAGACTTTTAGAGAAAACCGAGGTCACATTTAGACTTCTCGTTAACTCAATAATCACATAAATGTAATTATGAGACCTACGTTCAATGTTGGCAAAGATGTTTGCATTGGTAGGATTTCCATTTGATCATCGTGGAATATCAATTAAGATATCACTACAAATGTTCCAGCTATATCACAAAGATAAGCAATAATATCACAAAGATATGACTTGAATGTGTCCTAAGTGAATGAATAATGATCAAATTAATGATCAATCAAGATAGCTCTAGATACAACGTGATCAAATGAAGTCGGGGACCGGAGTAGAGTGTCGCCCTTTTACAATATCAACATCTTCCAAATGAAGAGTTAATAGAAATGTGAAAATCTCCGTGAGAAATGAAACAAGTATTTGTTAAGAAACACTTGAGTGGTTAGGTAAAGATGTGCATCGCTTCACTGGGTCCATGAAGACTTCTTCAATATCGAGATATCAACAAATGACATCCGATAGAAACGTGTTTTACCCAGCAATTTGAGAATTTAGGGAAGGGTATCATTTCTTTTAACCCCTTTCTCACAACATATCACCTTAACCTTTCACTTTTCGACTTTACTCCCTCCATCCTATTTGCAGGAAACCATCATCACTCAAAATACCCTTACAATCTAAAGACAGAAGTGAATACTCCGGGGTTAGAACTCATCGGCGATGATGAAGTTCATGGAGTGAATGAATCTCTCATGTGCAAACTAATCACCGAACTTCAATTGATTGAAAATCATTTGAAAATCATCAAACATGTGTATGAAAAAGGTTTGAAACATATTTGAAGTTTTGAAAGTTTTTGAAATCACAAACTCCTCCTTAATCTATGCAAGAATAGATCAAAATGTTTTCTATAGAAAGGTAGAGCAAAAAATGATTTTTGTGAAATCAAAAAGATTAAAATCTTTGTTGTGATATTTCTAGAAAACGTGAGAGTCTATTGTGAACAAGATTTTTCAATATTGAAAAACACAAAGTTTTGCTTCAACAACGATGTTCATAGTAAGACTGCTAGGGAGTACACAAAGGCGTTCGATCCTTCGCAATTTACATCAACAAGTTGGAGGCAATAAAACATTTAAGCAAACTCTAACTCAATCAATTATACAACATGAGACAACTAGGGAGTACACAAAGGCATTCGATCCTTCGCTTCTCATATCAACAATTGAGAATTTTGAAAAACTATTATTTGAAACACTTTATTGATACCAGTTAATTGGTTTCAAAAATGCTATTACACATACATATTCATATAAGATTACTTGGAAGTACACAAAGGCGTTCGATTCCTTGTTTTCTTATATCAATTTATATGTATAACAACAGGATCTTTAGAATGAATAAACACTCTAAAATTAATAAATCATTGAAGAACGGGTTGCATACATAGTATATGCAAGTCACATTGAAAAAAAATCTTTTTGTTTGTTTTCAAGATTTTCTATTTTTGTATTTGATTTTATCTTTTCAAATTTTGTATTTTGTTTTTCTAGAATGTATCAAGAACAAAATAATTCAAGGTTCAAGATTTAACATGCCAAGCTTGGAGATAAGAAAGTTAAACCTCTTTTCATCCAATGGTTTGGTGAACAAATCTGCAAGCTGATAGTCAGTTCCCACAAAGTAGAGTTCGATGTCACTTTTCTCAATATGATCTTTGAGAAAATGATATCTAACATCAATATGCTTTGATCGAGAGTGATTGACTGAGTTGACTGCAATAGCAATGGCAATTTGAGAGTCACAATAGATAGGGATATGATCATATTTCAGACCATAATCAGTTAGTTGAGTCTTCATCCATAAAACTTGAGCACAACAACTAGCCGCAACCACATATTCAGCTTCATCAATTGATAGTGACACACAATTCTGTTTCTTGGAAGACAAACTCACAATTTTATCACCTAAAAGTTGTAAAGTACCGGAAGTGCTCTTGCAATCAAGCTTACAACCTGCATGATCTGCATGTGAATAAGCAGTTAGATTGAATCCAGTATCCCTTGGATACCAGAGACCTAAATTGGGTGTACCCTTCAGATAACGAAAAATTCGTTTCACAGCTTGATAATGTAAATCAGTTGGAGCAGCTTGATACCTAGCACACATACATGTTGCAAACATTATATCTGGGCGAGATGCTGTTAGATACAACAACGAACCAATCATACTTCGATATCTCTTTTGGTCAAATGGTTTCCCATTTTTATCAGCATTTATGTTTGTTCGAGCAGCCATTGAGGTAGAAATTGATGAACATGAAGTCATATCAAACTTTTTCAACATGTCATTTATGTATTTACCTTGTGATATAAAAATACTAGTTGGTAATTGTTTGATTTGAAGACCTAACAGGTAGTTCATTTCCCCAATCATGCTCATTTCAAAATGATTAACCATAAGAGATGAGAAGTTTCGGCAAAATGTTTGACTGGTTGACCCAAAAATAATGTCATCAACATATATTTGGACAAGAAGAACATGCTTACCTTGTTTTCGAATGAACAAGGTAGGGTCAATTGTGCCTTTGGTAAAGCCACCTCTTAGTAAGAAAGTAGTTAAGGAATCATACCATGCTCGGGGTGCTTGCTTAAGACCGTAGAGAGCCTTGTCTAACCGATAGACATGGTTTGGTCTTTGAGGATCAACAAAACCTTCTGGTTGTTCAATGTAAACTTCTTCTTTGAGATCACCATTCAAGAAAGCAGTCTTCACATCCATTTGAAATACAGTAAAGTTTCAGAATGCTGCATATGCTAAGAAAATTCGAATGGCCTCCATTCTTGCAACTGGAGCAAAAGTTTCGTTGAAGTCAACACCAGGTTGTTGACAATAACCCTTTGCAACAAGTCGAGCTTTGTTCCTTACTACCACTCCATTCTCATCCTTTTTGTTTTTGAATATCCACTTTGTTCCGATTGGCTCAACTTTTCTCGGATTTGGAACTAATCTCCATACTTTCAGTCTTTCAAACTGTACGAGTTCTTCTTGCATAGCTTTAACCCACTCTGGATCATGAAGAGCTTCAGAGACAGTTTTGGGTTCGATGTTGCTGAGAGAAAGTGCAACAAGACACTCGTTTACTGAAGTACGAGTAGTTACTCCGGCTTGTGGATCTCCAATTATTTGATCAGTAGGATGATCTTTTAGCATACATAACCATTTGCGATCATGAGGAAGAGGATCTTGTTGTTGAATATCAACATCATCATCATTAAAACTTGAGTTTTGTTGAGAGATGGAATCATAGCTTGGTAGAACTGCTTCCTCATAGGATGGATGATCAAAGTCAAGTGGCACATATACATTTGGAGTGTTCAATGGATTTGTTGTCTGAGTAAAGCGAGTAGGTTGTTCCTGAACATTCACTTGAGAAGAGTTATCAGGAGAGGATGATGAAGAAGAATCATAAGAAGAGGATGAGGAACTACTACTAGAAGATGAATTTTCTTGCTCAGAAGAACTTGATGATGATTCATGATTGTTGTCACGAACAAGATCGTTGTTTTGAACAGGTTCATTGTTTGAAATTGATTCAACGATGACTTGAGGTTCTTTTTCATGAATCGGTTTTGAATTGTAGAATTCTTCAAAAAGAATATCTAATTCATCACTCGTTGGAGTTGGACACTTCTTGAACTTAGAAGCTAAGGTAGAAGTCCTTGTTGAAGTACTTGAAGCTCTTGGATCATCATTTGTTGGTAGCAAACTTTCTTGCTCAAAGATCATACCCGACATCTTATCAAACCAAACATTCATTGTTTCTTGAATTATGTTTGTTCGGCGATTGTAGATTTGATATGCAATTGATGTTTTGGAATAACCAACAAAATATCCTTCATCACCTTTCTTCTCGAACTTTCCAAGATTCTCCCGATCATTCAAAGTGTAACAAACACACCCAAAGATATGAAAGTAATTGATGTGGGGTTTGTGTTTGTTACCAACCTCATAAGGAGTCTTTTCGAAACACTGATTGATGATGGACCGATTCTGAGTGTGACAAGCAGTGTCAACAGCTTCAGCCCACATATTAGATGGCAATTTGGAATAAGCAAGCATTGTCCTTGCTGCTTCCACTAGTGCTTGATTTCTCCTTTCAACGACACCGTTTTGTTGTGGGGTACAAACAGCTGAAATTTGGTGAATAATGCCCTTGGATTTACAAAACTCATCAAATACGGCATTCTTGAACTCAGTTCCGTTATCCGAACGGATGTAACGAACTGGAAGTTGAAGATTTACTTGAGTAGTAGTGATGAAATCTATCAGAATCTGAGTTGTTTCATCTTTGGATGCGAGGAACTTGACCTAAGTATATCTTGAATAATCATCAACAATAACCAAGATGTATTTCTTCCCATTTCGGCTGTGTACTTTCATCGGTCCACAAAGATCCATGTGAAGCAAATGAAGAGGTGCTAACGAGTTTGGAGATTTCTTTGGTTTATGAGAAGCTCTCTTGATCTTCCCAACAGCACAAGAAGGACAAACATGCTCACTTTCATACTTATAGTCAGGCAAGCCTTCAACAAGATGCTTGTTGACCAAAGCATTGATAGTTTGAAAATTCATATTGACCAAAGCATTGTAGCGTTTGAAATGAGACAAATATTATCGGTTGGTTGGTTATCATCAAGATTGACGGTAAAAAGGTTATCATCACGATCACCGCAAAGAATATCAACTCCATCTAGAGTTTGGACTTTACAAAAAGATTGTCGAAAAAGAACTTGAAGATTGTTGTCACAGAATTTTCCAACACTGAACAAGTTATGACTTAATCCTTCAACATAATGAATTTTCTTGATGACAATTCCATTTCGTTCAATGTCTCCATAACCTAAGATAGGAGCGAAATTGTTGTTTCCAAAGCGAACAGTTCCCATGAATCGTTCAGCAAAATTCTTGAGCAAAGCTTTATTTCCAGTCATGTGTTTTGAACACCCGGAATCGAGTATCCAAACACAGATGGTGATTTCCTGCAATCAAAGAAATTTAACCGACTTTAGGTACCCACTTGAAGACGGGTCCTTTGTGGTTAGTGAACACAGGCAGGATATATAACTTAGGAACTGCATTCAAACATGCTTTAGAATCAACATAAGCATTAACAAGCACATCATCAATAAGCACATTTGGATAAAAAGTACGAACATTCACACATGAATTAAAAGTAACATGTCTACAAGCATTCAAATTAACATCAACCATATGAGTACGAGAATTAAAATTGTTTACAAGCTCACAAGGCCTTGCCTTGGCACAATCAACATTGTTTATCAAAGATGAATTGTTTGAATTAACAGAAACACCCTTCCTCCTATTACCAATCTTTCTCCACCTTCTCTTTTTCTTTTTCTCAACATCCTTTTGATTACTAGTGATCTTAGGTTCTAAAGTTTTAGCAACCCATTTTGCACCACTAGTTATGCTCTTTCCACCTTTTGAATTGAAACTAAGAAGATTAGAACGAGGGGTTTTAACCACTTTCATCCTTTTAGGATCTTTTGGAGGTGAGGAAACTTCTTGCTTCTTTGGTTTATCATGAGAGAACCATCCATATCTATCCCTATATCTAGTAGTACCATTATATGCATCCTTATTTAGCAAAACTAAGCTAGACTTAGACACTTTAGGTAAAGAACTAGATTGAGAGCTAGATAGAGAAGCATTAGGATAGTCTTTCAGAAGTTTCACTTTGGTGTACTTTGTTCTAGGTGGGGTCTCAGCTTGTTCCTTTTTGACATGTTTCACCGGGGTAAAAGTCTTTGTTTCTAACTTAACTGTCTTTAGTTCAGTCTTGACGAGTTTGGTCTAAACTCGTTTCTTTGAATAATATGAAGTTGGAGCTTTGGACAAAAGATTTTGAAATTCCTCTTTTGTTTCAACTTTGATTTTGGTAGATTCAATCTTTTTCTCAGTTTCTGAATCAAAAACATATTCTCCCTCCATTAATTTATCAAAATCAGCTTTAGTGAAAGATTTCAATGAAGGTTGATTAGTTTTAAATTCTTTTGAAAAATTAGGAATCTTGGTGTCCAACTTCACATTATGGGTAGTCTCAGAAATCAGGTCAACTTGAACTGACACATCTTTTGTCTCACAAGAAAATTGAGTAAAGTATCAACACCTATACTAGTATTAAGCTTAGGGTGAACAACTAACTCATCAATTGAATTGCATGTGAAAAACCTATAAAAGTACCATATCAAAACTAAACTATGTGCAAGTTCTTCATTAGATAAATCAGATTGCACATAATCATCAGCTATTAAAGTAGCAGAATTTTGACAAGTACATTCAAGAGAATCAGTCAAGGTTTGAGTGGAGAAATTTGTAGATGAATCACAAGTAGTTTGGGTAGAATGGTCTACTAAAGAACTTAGGTCAATTTGAGTAGAAACATTCTCACAAACTTTCTTAGTATCAACAACAACAAATTTATCCTCTGAAATCGGACTTTGAGACTTTTTAGGTGATTAATAACTTTTTGTCGAGATTCTACCTTTTGTTGTAAACCTTCTATTTGTTTTTCCAAAATTGTGGTTGGAACATACATTTTAGTTAGTTTAGGTGAATTACCGATAGATTCTTGGTTTTAAAAATTTGATGCTATTTCTTCCAATTTAAAAATTGAAGACTCTTTAGATTTGTACGAAGCATTTAAAGCATCATAATTAACCAAAAATTCATCTTTAGGTATTCTCTCAACTTCATCAGTCTCAAATTCGTCATCCAATGGACGAATAAATTGTTGTACCATACCAAGTCGAAGAAATTTTTCATCATACAAAGGTTAAATTTCCTCTTTGACTTTTTGTAATGGAGTGATATTCTCAAATCCCAACCCGAAAAGAAGATCCGTTTTGTCAATTTTTGACTTGTTGAAATAGGCAGTGAAATCCAAGAGAGAGTTTTGTTCAACTTTATATAACTTTTCTTGATAGAAAAGTATATTCATTTTAAATTCCTCAACTTGTTTTTCAAGATTCTAAATCTCAATGCCTTTTAGAAAACAAGTATGATTTAAGTCGGAAATCTTTCTTTCGAGTTCAACATTGTTTTGTTTAGCTTCTTGGAGCTTTTTATTAAGAATATCAACATCCATTTTTCTAGCATTTGCCCGAAGCCATTCATTGGTCTTTTGAATTTCAAGATCTTGATTGGCTTTTTCAAGATCATGAATGGTCTTTTCAAGATTGTGACATTTTTGTAATAACTTAGAATTAGGAGAAGCATTCAACTCACACTCTTTAATCAACACTTTGTCTTTATATATTTGAAAGTCTTGTTTAATAGCATCATGTTCAAAAAGTAATTTCGAATGTTCTTCAAGAAGTTTTGAAAATTTACTTTTAGAAAATGAAACACAATTTTGCAACTTTTTGTTTTTGTTAGCTAAAGATTTGATTTGAGTTGTCAAGTTTGACAAAGCTAATCTACATGACTCTTTATCCTTAATTGATGAAAAAGTGGAGTCGAGGTTTACCTCATCATCTAGGTATTCATCATCAGTGCTTTCAGCTTCAAAAACTTTGTCCTTGGCTAACCTCGCCATAAAGAAAACATTAGCAGAGAGATCTTCATCTTCATCATCTGAGAGCAATAGCCATTTGTCATCTTTAGCAAGCAATGCATGACCTGCTTCAACTTGTTTGGCTAACAACATCTTCTGCTTGTAGTACTCATAGTTCCGCTTTCGAGGTTGCTTGCACTCAATAGCAAAATGACCAGGTTTTCCACAATTGTAGCACCTTTTGTCCGATGCTTTACCCTTCTCAATAACTTATTTCTCATTAGCTTCTTTCTTCTCACCATGTTTTGATCCACTTGCTTCACCTTGCCCATAATTCTTAGAATGATAGTGATATTTCTTGGGAAATGCACTTGTAGAAGAAGTGCGGAGATTGTTGTTTGTTGGCTTCACTTTGTAAAATTTCTTCTTGAAATGCTTTGTTACCGCAGCAAGAGCTTGATATAGTTCATCTGAAACACCATCTCTTGTAGCCATCAAATCATCTCCCTCCTCATCAGATGAAGAAACAACTACCATTTGCCTCTTAAGAGCTTCAGAAACCTTCTTTTCAACTATCAAAGCCAAAGGATCAGCAGTTACAACTTCTGGCATTTTGCTTGATGAAGCTTTGTTTAGAACTTGGTGTTCATTGAGTTTGAAAGATTCATGAAGATTATGAATGGTGAACTTGGTCAGATTTTGATGTTGCTTAATCTGTGTTCCAAAATCTTCCCATTCTGGACCAAGAGCTTTGATGAATTTGATGTTTAACTCAATCTCTGATTTCTTGACATTGTTCTTCCTAAGTTCATTTATGACATTGCAAAACCTACAGTAGACAGCCTCTAGAGATTCATTTGGCAATCTGCTGAAGTTGTCAAACTCAGTCAACACATTTGTCAATCTTTTTGTTGAAGTCACATCAGATCCTTCCATTTTTCTTTCCACCTCATCTCATATCTCCTTGGCTGTATCATAAGAATCAACAGAGCCATAGATTTCATCTGGTAGTGCTTTGTATAAGCATGATCTAGCTCTGTTATCTGCAGCTGTTCGATCTTTTTGTTTAGCATTCAAAATATCAAGAGTGAGTATTGCACCGGTAGTGGGATGGCGATGAACTTCAAGTCCATTAAGGATGGAATATTTAAGCAGGTGACCACTTGGTTGACATTCCACATAGTCCATAAATCTTTTCTTTCATAGTCCATAGGAACCCCGGTAGAGAACTGGAGGTCTTGTATCGGAACCTAATGCCAATGCTTCACGAGAAGCTATTTGAACTTGATTTGATTTGAAAATTGGATTGAATTAAGAGTTGAAGAAAATTGGAAATGAAACTGAAATTTGGTGAAATTTGGCTATGTATGAAATGAAACTGAAATTGAGGTTTGTTTTTGGATTGAAGTAAAGGAAATGAAACGAATTAATGAAGATTGTTTTGATTTTTGAAAAATGAAAATGAAACGGTCTTGTGAAACGATCTTGGCAAGATCGTTTTAGGGTTTGTTTGATTTTGGAGAATTTTCTAAGTGTTTTGGGATGATTTGGACAGAGTAACAGTATGAATTGGAATGAAAGGAATTGAGCAAAACTAATGTAGAAGATTAGTTATCCAATAAGTGTGTGATTCCCAATCACAACAACCTCAAATTATCAACCAAAACACACCAAAACACACCAAAGTACCGATTAACAAAATTCAACACAAAACACAACAGAGTCCAAACCCAAATTTTGAGCCAAAATCCAAAAATTCAAACTCGAGATTTAGATCGGATTGGAACTTGAAATTTGACAAGATTATGTTTTCAATTACTAGGAATCTATTGGTGAACAAATATCTATGATTTTATGTGATTTGGAAGGTGAAATTTGATAGAACAGTGATCAAAAAATAACAAACAAAAAAACTTTTTAATTTTGATTTTTGATGAATTTGTGACTGAATTCAGTTATGGATCGAATCAAAACGATGTTTTTCTCTGATACCACATGTGATAACACGATGTCTAGCACCGAATTCACGTCATCAATGGCGGTTTGGTGAGTGTGTGTTCTTGGTGTTTGTGTGTGTTTTTAGAGAGAAAGTGTATGTATGTGTAAGTAAAGTTGCTGATTGGAATTAATGTGTGAGTGTAAGGCTTACAAAGTTATGATTCCTAAGGTTATGAGGGGTATTTATAGGCTAACTATACAATTATGCTAATTATCACAATTAGCCCCTCAACCTTAGTAATCATACACCTATGACTTAACTACAAGAAAGTCCTCTAATCTAAATTATAATTTATCACTATTTTGGATTTCTAGCAGCTGATGAAGACACAAACTAGTTATGGCATAAAAGGTTATCCCATTTAAATTTCAAAAATATTAATAAGTTGTCCAGAAAACAACTTGCAGATGGGATACCTTCAGTTTCTTTCAAAAAGGAAAGGCCATATCCGGGATGTGAGATGGGTAAGCAGAAACGCATCAGTTTTAAGAGAAAGCAGAATTTTAGCATATCTGAACCACTTCATATGCTTCATATGGATCTTTTTGGTCCAGTGAATGTTCAGACTCGTGCTGGTAAGAGATATACCCTGGTAGTTGTTGATGAATACTTCAGATATTGTTGGGTAATATTTCTCAGATCAAAAAGTGAAACTGCTGCTGAAGTCATCGCTCTAATCAAGCAAATTGAACTTAAATATAAGCGAAAAGTGTGTCAATTAAGAAGTGATAACGGAACAAAATTCCAGAATGCAACTCTGGAGAAATTCTGTACTGACACTGCATCTCTCAGAACTTCTCATCAGCACGCACTCCAGAGTAGAATGGAGTTGTAGAAAGAAAGAACATAACGCTGATAGAAGCCGCCAGAATTATGCTTGCTGAATCTGGTCTTCCTAAAATGTACTGGGCTGAAGCAATTGTAACTGCTTGCCATACCCAGAATCGTTCAGTATACGTGAAGCGACAAGGCACTGTATGGCCTCAGAGAAGCCCCTCGAGACTGGTATAACACTCTGACTAAACACTTATCTGAAAACGGTTTAAAAAGAGGTGCAATTGACAATGCCTTATTTATTCTACGTGAATGAGGTAATCTTCTGTTGGTACAAGTTTATGTTGATGATATTATTTTTGGTTCTACTAATGAATCTTTGTGCAAGAAACTTTCGAAAATTATGTCTTCAAAATTTGAAATGAGTTTGATGGGTGAATTAACATTTTTTCTAGGATTCCAGATTAAACAAACTAGTGATGGTATTTTTATCAATCAAGAAAAATATGTTAGAGATATGTTAAGAAAATTTGATATGAATTCTTCACCATCTAAGGCAACTCCAATTTCTGCACCTTTAACAATAGATTCAAACCTTGATGGGAAGCCAGTGAACACCACTGCCTATAGAGGCATGATTGGTTCACTAATGTATTTAACAGCTAGTAGACCAGATATAATGTTTGCAACATGTCTTTGTGCCAGATATCAGTCTAACCCAAAAGAATCTCATTTGGCTGTTGTAAAGCGCATTCTGAAGTACCTTAAGAGTGCTCCCAGTTTGGGTCTTTGGTATCCAAAAGGCTCAATTTTAGATCTAATGGGTTATTCAGATTCAAATCATGCAGGTTGTAAGATAGACATGAAATCCACTACTTGTGGATGTAATTTCCTTGGGTGGCAAACTGGTGAGTTGGACCAGTAAGAAGCAAACTTCTGTCTCATTATCCACTCCTGAAGCTGAATATGTGTCTGCATCCAGTTGTTGTGCTCAGATACTCTGGATGAAGAACCAGTTGCTTGATTATGGTATTAAGTATACAAAGACTCCTATATTTTGTGATAATACCAGTGCCATTGCTATCTCAAACAAACCTGTCATGCACTCCAAGACGAAACACACTGATGTCAGGTATCATTTCATTCGTGATCATGTTATCAAAAATGATGTTGAAATCCATTTCATCCCCATTAACAAACAACTCGCTGGCATAATTACAAAACCTATGGATGAGAAAACTTTTCAATATCTTGTCAGTGAGTTAGGAATGTTGAACCCTTAATCTGGAACCTTGTTATGAACGCCTTTTTGACACTGGCAGGGTTCTTTGATTCCAGATTTATAAATCTATGCCAGTAAAGCTATCGAACGCCTTAGTGATACTATCTTTACACTGATAGTTGTATGGATCACTATTCCAGGGGGAAGACTCAGACCAGAATTTTTGTCCTAAAATGTCTTAATATCAGGGGGAATTTATTAATTTATTTGTCCTCTGGAGAAATTTTGTGGAAAATTCCACTGGAACCTTGTAATCATATCTCTCTCATTAGTATTTAGATAGTTGAAGTGCGTGTTTGAAGTAATGAAAATTGCTTTGTAAATGTGTCCCTCTCACTTGTCTTTTTACTTTTGATGTACGTGTTTGAGGTCTCCACGGTACTTTACTGGAGTGTCCCTCCAGTGTACCATTTAATGCATACTTCACTGGACTAATCCACCAGTGTTACTAGAGTGACCAGTCATCCTCCAGATGCATTAAAATTGAGTCATGGTTGTCAATATAGCATGTGTTTACCTGATATTAATGCTTGCCACGTATGCAAAACTTTCTCTTGGATATTTATCCTACGTGGCATGCACTTTTCAAATAGTTAGTGGGTTTTGTTACTTTGGGAACATAAAAAGTGAATAATGATAGTTTTGTGGGCTGTCAAACGTCATACATTTATGTGTGATGGGTGAATTTAATGCGAATTTCAAACCCGATCAAAATTACTTTGAATAATTTTTCAAAATAAACCATTTGAATTCCCTTTTTCTCTCTCCTCTATATTACTTTCATTTTCGTCTTCCTTTGCATTTACTTCGAAACAATATTTACGCCCACATCTCTGTAGAAGCAATTTCTGAGAGGCTTTTATTGTCCGTCGCAATGCAATTCTATGGGCTGATTATGAAGAAGAAAAGATGTCTTCAAGGTCGTGATGATGTCATCATCACTTCGTGATGATGTCATCATCACTTCGTTGTGACGTCAGCATGAGGCAGCAGTTCGTGTGAAGATGTGCGCAACCCACGAACGAGATGGAAGCCCAGCCATGTAGGAGCCTATATATACTAGAATTAGGTTACAATTGTAGGTTAACGATCCTAGTTGCAACAGATTTCGTTCATAGCGCACGGGGTAGAAATCTATACCCCGTGCCAGTCAGATGTATACTGATTTCGTGTAATATCCATATGATTAATGATATTCACGAGTTTTACATCTGTTCTTATCTCTTATTCTTCATGAAATTCGTTTTTTTATGTCCATTAATTATGCAGAAAACCTCAAAGTCGATTATGAATGGATTCTGCACTTTCATAGTCGAATTGGTCATGAATTGAACGGTCTGACGTGTTTCAACAGTCTCCCAAATTCCTTCATTCAATTCCAATCATCAATCTCTCTCATATTTACTTCATCAAATCTTCAAAACCCTAATTTCAGTTTAATATTTTCTTCACTCAAATGGCTCCCAAAAATCTCCTTTCTTCCAAATATGCCCCTGGTGCCGCCGTAACTAAGGCAAGGCATATCCCTCTTACGGCAGATGCCATCCGTATAAACATGAACAACTGGATGGCAAAACTGTCAAGCAGCCGTGATCCTCAATCTATGATCGGACGAATTAACAAGTTCTATCTAAGCAGACCGTTATATAGTGCTCTGACATTAAACCCTAGTAAGATGTATAATGACTATCTTTGTGAATTCTGGTACACCGCTGTTTTTGTTGATGGTGATCTTCCTGCCATCCAGTATACCGTGAAGAAAGGAACCAAACCCTTTGTTCTTACTCTTGACATCTTCAGGGAGGTCTCCAGATGGAGTACCACGTGGAAAATGAAATGGCTGTTACACTTCCTTTAGGAATCAATACAAGGGAAGTGTGCAGATTGATGGGCCATACGGATATTTTGGATGAACATGGCCAACTCTCCATGAAAGGTACCATTTACATGAGTAAACTAACACATTTCTGGAGATATTTCTCCACTCATCTAGTTGAGTGTCTGGGTTTAAGCTCTGGAGGGTTAGACCAGCTTAACCAAGTGCATCTCCAGATAGCTTATTGTTTGTGGTTTGGATACCGTGTGGACTTTGCTAAAATCCTGTTTGTTGACCTTGTTTATAGAATCAAGGCTAAAGGTAGAAAACCCCATGTTCCATATATTCGTTTTCTGTCTTTAATTTTCAAAAGTGCCTTGCAAAATGAATATGACTTTAAGACCACCAAATTCTTTGCCCCTGAATATATGAGAGAATTATTAAATCTAAAATCCAAACCTGATGAGGTTCCAATCCCTCATAATATGCTCCATTCTTTCATCAGAGAAGATGCTGAAAATATACAAACGGTCACAACAAGACCAGTTGGCACAGATAGGCGTCAGGCGGGCCTCAAAACAATGAGGGACCCTCTAAAGTCCTCAATGCTGAAAGGGTGACACTTATTACCCAGGTTGCACCTAACCCTCAGCAAACTGTTGTTAATATCCAAAACCCTCCCACTAGACCAAGAAACATAAATTGATGTCTTAGGAGAGATGGAGTTCTGGTCTCATCTCATAGTACCCAACCAAGCCATCCAGAATCCTCCCAACATGATTTTGGAGATGTCAATCAGGGAAACCCACAAGCAACCACTTCCACAATTCTTGTAGGGGGAAGTGGTGAAGAAGAAAAAAGGTCCGCCCAACCCTCAGTAGAATCCGTGTCTACACAAAAAATTGATAGCCAAATTTCTGACACAACTCTTGCACAGACTGGCTCACCTTTAGTAATACCAGTCTCAACTTCTACGAGTGGAGACATCATGACTGCAGATGGGTCATTGATTGTGGAGGGAGTACATGTAAGTGTTGAAGGGGAACAAATTGAGTAGGTTGTTGAAGGGAATCTGGAGCATGAGGCTCAGATTGATTTGAATAGGGGGATAGAGATTCCCCAAGTTGAAGATTAGGTTGTTGAAACTAGCCAAGAATGGGATATGGTTGATTCCCCATTATCTAAAGGGAATGATTTTGATGTAGATATAGGCTTTCTAGGTGAAGAGGAAGTAGATCATACTGTTACTTCGGTCACCCAGATGATTTTATCAGATATGACACCACCACCACCACCAAGTTCACCGCCACCAAAATCCACAACACCGCCATCAGAATCCACAACAACACCTCCACCAGAATCCATTTTTGCACCCATTCAACCCCAACAAATTCACTCTTCTGAACCTCTAGAAGTACTGGCATCCACTCAACCAATTGAAAATATCACAAGTGTGGTGCCAGTGTCTTCCACAACCAGATTGGTCAATCGTTCAGGTGATCTCTCCGCTTCATTTTCCACCGAGGTCCAAGGCCTTTTTAATAAGGTGGCGGACCTGGAGAGATCCCTCCAAACATCTTCTCAAGTAGTCTTTGACTTCAAGTCTGTACTTACTAATAATATGAAGTCAGAAATGAACATTTTTGCTGGAAATGAGAAAATTGTTTTTGAGAAACTGGATGAACTGGTACTGGCCACTAATAAAAATTTTGAAATAATCAGAGTAGTAGTCCAGGGATTAGAGGATAAGCTAGTCAATTCTGTTACGTCTGCCATTAAAGCTGAAATTGCATAACCATTAACTGGCATGGCTGAAGCTCTTCAGAAGTTGACTACCAGAATTAACAATCTGGAAGCCAGGCCAACTCTAGACCAGAATTCAATTATCAGCAACCTCAGTGATGAAATATTGAGAAAATTCCAAGGTGACATGCTGAAGGAAATAACTGAAGAAATTTATGGGTCTGTTCTACGAAATATTCAAGATGGGTTGCTTCCACAAGTTGTCAAAATCATAGACAAAGAACTTCCTAAGGAAGTTGATCATATCAAGAAAGAACTTGAAAAGCTTAGGCACACTGTTAACATAACCACTCTAGGGTCTGGAAGGAACTTTGGTTCATCTGATCGTCACATGCTTGAACAAATCTAGAATGCCCACATGTCTGGTGATCATTTCAAGGGGGAAAAGTCTGGTGACGATCTTCAAAAGAAAATTGAAGTTTGGAAGAAGGTTATTGGAACAAATGTGCCTGGTATTGATGCCAGTGCACAAGAAGCTCAAAGGACACTTGGTACTGATACCATTGTGCAAGAAGAATAAGAAGTTCCTGGTACTGATGCTAGTGAGCAAGTGTTTGAGGAATTCCAAGATATCACTTCGGAATTAAAAATGGTAAAAAGAAAGAAGCAAGTGGTATCTGGAGGGGAACCTGAAGAAAATACTGGAGAAGAGGCTGGTGAGGAGTTTGCATTTGCTGATGATGAAACTTCCAAAAGACTAGAGCAACAGTGCATTGCCATAGAAATTTTCAAAAAGAATCTAAAGGATGATCTGGCTGCCCATAAGTTGGACATGGAAAAAATGGGAACCTTGGATTCTTACCATGCTGGACGTCTGGGAGTGCAAATTGAAGTTTACAAGAAAATGAAAGATGATCCTAGAGTCCACCAATGCATTGCTGCACTAGATGATGTATATCTAAGGTCCATATACTCTCAAGATGAACAAGTATATGACTCAGAAATTTATGAGGTAAGTATATTGGACCTTGTTGCCAAAAGAAGGGAAGCACTGGAGAAGCTTCAGACCCAAATGAGGAAAAATGTTGCAGTCCTTGAGAATGAATATAGAAGAAAAATCAAAGGACTGCCAAAACCTCCAGCAAAGAAGATAAAATCTTCCAGAGACGCAGATCTCAGTACATTCATTCCTCTGGACCTTTCCAAATCAGTCAATCAAGCAAAAATTCACAAGGAAGTGGAACAAAGGAAAGTGTCCAGAGAAACTGGAGAGATGGTTCAAGTTGCCAAGACAAGAGAAAGGTACAACTATTTGATGTCCTTCAGAGCAAATGCCAGACCTATTCTTGGTGCAGAAATCCATCTAGCAGAAAACCATGAAAACCAGACCAGGTTCCACGTAAAACTCTTCAGAGAAGGAAACTTCAAAGATGAAAGACCAAATACGATAGTCAGAGCTTTTGGATGGTCAGAACTGAAAGAAATTGGGCTCTCCTTTAAAGGCAAGACTTATGTAACTCCTACATCAAGTTCTCCAACTTCCAAGAGAAAGGCCAGTGAAGAAGCCAGTGGGCATATGTAGAAGAGAATGGCCTGCCTCTTTTATCATTTACTTGTTTATTATAAATTCTTTGTAAAATTGTAACTTTTCACCAGTTGATGTCTGTAAATAGAAGTTGCAATTTTATTTTCACAAGTATTTGAACAGATTAAGTCTAGTAAACTAAAATGTATAAACTGGGAACACTGATGATCTATAAAGTGGTTCTCCAGTAACTAAAATTTAGCCTTAGTCAAAATTTCAAGGATTTTTCAAGCACAAACTTGTATAGATAAAAGCTTGAAAATCCTTGCATAATTTCTAAACAAATAGGTGGAATTTGTTAGGTCCAGATTTACTAGACTCGCTCCAGACGAGACCACTGGAGCTCTCTAAAGATTTGTCCAGAAATTATGTGAAGACCAGTGAACTATTTACTTGTACAGGAATCTGGATTCCACCAGATTGGTTCACTGGACTTTACTCCAGTCAAGATCTTTCCACTGAAGAACATTCTCACTAGGAATTGACTTTATGCCTTTACATGCATTTACCCGAACAATCCATTTGTCCTTTGTTAAAAGCCTTACACGCATGTAAAGGTTGTTGGTTAATTAGAAGACAAGTCACTATCAAGTGACTTTATTCTTGTACTTTAACCAATGCATTTAAGGAATCAAAGTAGTTTCCTTAAATGCATGTAACCATATTTGTATGGCAAAATGAATATTATATTTATTCTTTTTGCCTATAAATACCAAGTCATTTTCCTCGTTCAAATTACACTTTCGCAATTTGGTGCCTTTGCTCAAATACTCCCGATCTAAACATATCTACTTCACAACTTTAAGTATTTGGATCAAAAGAGTTTATTTAGCAAATATTATATCACTTGTAATTCATAAGGTTGTTTAGATAATTACTTTGTAATATCCTAGTTCCGCAACAACCTTGTATTTTATTTACTTTACTTGCTTATCTTTATATTGCTTAAGTTACATATTACTTTATATATATTCTTGCATTTATATTTGTTGTAATACTAGTCCAATCTAGTGCATACTTGACTTGTCGTATTCTACACTTGTAGGTTAAACCATCAAGTGAGGGACTTCACACAAATCTTGCGGTCTGAAGGAGATATGATTCATATAATCATATGAATGAATGCTTTGGAGTTGAGGGATAGAGAACTTGAGCATGAGCATCAAGTCAAAGCTTTAAAAGAGCAAGTGCAAAGTTAGTAGACAGAATATGATGCTAAACTTGCTGCTTTTGAGCTAAGATCACTTGCTCTAGAGTCTTGCCGACCGGCCTCGGTTTCTACAAGGCGGGATGATCCTGATTCTGATGATCACTCCGAGGGGCAGAACCAAGGAGAAGGTCAATCTAATGTTAACATTTCGGAAGGAGTTGACGGAAATGTGGCTAGTGGTGATGTAGAAATGGGAGAAAGGAGTGAAGGTGGAAATCAAGGAGCTATTAAAGATCAAGCTGAAATTGACAGATTAGCTGAATGTAGAGCTAAGTCGGGTGAAAAGTGGGAAGGGCTTGGTTTAAATGTGAATGAGGTTGAGGGAGTTGAAAGATTAGCTGAGATTAATAGGAAAATTGAAGAAGTTTTTGGTGTAGAAAAAGAAGAAGAAGAAGTACCTCATGAAGAAGAAGAAGAAGAAGATGTGATTGATGAGAATGTTGTGGATGAGGCTAATATTGAATTTGCTGAAGGAGAGGCTGATGTAGAGGATATCAAAGACAATATTGTTTTAAATGAGCCTGAGTTTGTAGAGACTCAAGAACTAGAAAATATAGAAACTACTGATGAACCAATGTTTGAAGAATTTGCAGATCTTGATTACTTTAAAACTGGTCCATCAAGTAGAAGTGAAGCTGGAGAGTCATCAAATCCTTCTGTGTCAACTCCTAACCATTATACTTTTAATGATTTTGATGGGTTTAATGAGCCGAGAAAAACTCCTAAAGCTGTTACTCAAGACTTCAAGAAGTCCACATTCAAGCAAGTGTTGAGAGAAGCAATCATATCTGAAGAAGATTCATTTCCTGACTATTTCCCTATAGAATTGACTGAAGAGCAGTGGAATTTTGTAAATAGGGGATACTTCCCAAGGGATCAAGAAAGAATGGTTGCACTTGGCATTAAGCCAAAGCAAGCTGAAATCAAATCAAAATTTTTGGAGGAAAGAGCATTCTGCGGAGCTACTAAAGTTGCAAAAGTAGAAAGACCAGAATTTGTTGCTATGTATAAGTTTAAGGATCCAAGACAAGTTGAAGAATACAAAGCTCTCCTTAAACTTACAGATAGCTATAATCCAAATCTTCTTGAAGATCTAAGGAAGTTCAGGATCTTGGTGCTTGTCAGAGTGATTTTGATAAGAAAAACACATATATCTGTTCCTTTCTTTCATGTGAAAAGAGAGAATGATGTGATATACAGATTCAGCGAAGCTCATTTCAAACTCTTACCTATAGATGACATAATCTTTCTCTAAAACCATTACATTAATGCTATTCAAAGATATCATGAGGATCTTATTGCTTTTGATGCAGTGAAGAGATATATGTCAAGTGTTATTCAACATGCATCATTAGAAGATTTTCATATTGGTTTTGAGTTGGTTAAAAGGAAGATTAATGTTCCCTATCCTGATCAAAGTCTTTATACAGCAGATATTGAAGAGCTTAGTATTGGTCATGTTCTTTAAAGACCAACACTTGGAGTGATTTTTCTTAACAACAGAAAGAAGAAGATTTTCATCAAAATGTGTGACCTTGCTTCTTACTCTGATGGAACATTGGAAGTCTGTAAGAATGTGTTGTTATGTCTAAACGAAGATGAAGAATCTGAATGGAAGAAAGCACTACTTGATCGAGTAATCAACAAGATTGATAAAAGACTGGGTTTCAGAGAGAGCATCAGAATGTTAAGAGAAACAAAGAATGTTAAGAAGTCCAAGTATGTTGTTCGTCGAAAAGGAGGATGTTGGATTAAATATGAGCCTAGCAATGTTTTAGGACCACAAAATCTTCCTCCAAAAGATTATGAAACAAACATGGTGGTTCCTGATGATAGACCGGAAGGTGACAACTGGTTCTGGCATCCAAAATACTCGAGCTTGAAGACTTTTGATTATAAGATATCTTTTGACAAATCACTACTAAGGGGTAGATTTTTAGAAATATTATTTGTAGTAGTTGATTTGTATTAAAAACACCTTTGTACTTGTATTGCAATATTCATAAGTATAGAAGGGGGATAAGTGTAAATTATATAGAAGTATATAAACCCCCTCCACAGCTTTGTTTTGTAACCTTTACACTCATAATACAATCTAATCTTCCCTTACACTCTTACTTTCTCTCTCGACACATACACACACACACTTACACACACTAAACCGCCATTAACACTCACTGAAACATACACTAAAGCTCAAATTCACATCATTACAATATTAAACTTCATCTATTTTTCTTCAAGAACTTGATTAACACTTTTAAAACTCACAAAGAGTTTTATTGAACCCAATATGATTAACGAAAATAATTCATTAGAGAACAAAATAAAACAGATATAAACCACATTTTCATATCAAAATTATCTGTATTTTTCTTGATATAGAAATTCTTGATAATTGTCACTACTCGAACCATCATACATATATAAAAAAATACTACATTAAGACCTACTATGTCATTAATTAATGAAGTATATTGTATGATTCTCTAAGTGTTTGGCAATAACAGCCATTGGACACACACAATGCTATAGGATAAATTCAAATACAAAAAAAATAAATGATACAAGATTGAACACCCTCTAACAATCTTTCCGTCATTATTTTCGTCTGTGTTTGAATTTAGCTAAGTTGTTGATGTGTAAGTGTCCTCTGCTTCCTTTATAAGCTTGAGGTTTCTCCATTCTGGACTGGATAGACTCAATTTTCATACACTTTGGAGATCTTTTTGTTGGGTCTTTTGGGTTTTATCAAAGTCATATTTTCCTTATAAACATGAAAAAACGCAACGGAAGAAATGAACCTTTCATTATGTTATATGTGGTTAAAATCAAATTTTTAACATATAAAAGAAAACCCCAAACAATAAGGATCCATGTATATGAATGTCATACAATCAAAATAACAACCATAGGGTGTTTAGAAGACTACCTTCTTCCAAGCTTATGAAAAGGTTGATATGAAGAAGATGATGTTCCTAGAAAGGCCAAGTCTTCAAGATAGAAGTACCTCAAGCTTGCATACCCCAAGTCTCCAACAAACACCCAAATATGCTAGGATTTAGACTTGAAAAACCCTTCTCCTTTTGCCTTGTTTGTGCCGAAATCAAGAGAGGAAAAAAGAGAGAGTTTTTGCACTTGAGAATTGAGAGAACACTATAGCAAATGCATGTAACAATTGTGTGTTTCCAATGTAGCTAGTGGGTTATGTAAAACAAGCAAATGCATGTGCATTTTGGGTGGGGGTGGCCGGCCACAAGGTGAGACCACATGGGTCTCACCAACTCAAAATCCACTTGCATTTTCCTTTTATACAATATATATAAATGTATTATAACATGTTATATACCTTATGTAACATATTATGTATTATACATAACACACATAAGTGTTTATTTTGCCAAATAAACACATTCACATATTTCTCAAAATAAATTATCCATATAATTTACTTATATTTCTCAAGTGCATTTATTTAGAAACCCATTTTCTAAATGCTTCAAGTATTGATATTTATTTAAAGATCATATCATATAAATACATATCATAAGTGTTTGTCTAACTTGTTATTGGGTATGACCTGACTTGGATCATCACATACTAGCCACGTCAATTTAATATGTGTCTTGGGCATCCGAAATTCCAACAATCTCCCACTTGCACAAGATTCATAGAATACGCAAGTAGCAAATACCGCCTAACAACGGTTTGCTACCCCTAATACGTGTGACGTAGTGCCATTCAATAACATCATCCCCTTCAAGTCCCTACTTGAAATGATTTAGGTGAATCGATCATTTATCCTTTTGTCGCAGATGTCATGTTAAATCCTAGAGACATAGAGTGATCATTCTCTATTGATTTAACTTTGTAACAGGCCTTAGACATCTAACTCTCAACGAATAAGAGGGACAAATCCCATTTCGACTACATATGTCTTTCACAATCACCTTATATCATACCTGAGCTTAGCCTTATGTACTGCCATGTTTCAGAACAGTGAAGAACCAAGTCAAAGTGTAATATTCAGTGAATATCAAGACCCAATATGTATCTCAGGTCTGAGGATACAATGATATTCGCCTTTTAAATCAAGATTACTTATGATCAATCACAAAGATTCCATGTAGTAATGCTTGAGTGCAGGTCAGTCCAATATTTGTATCCCACAAATATCTATGAACCTTGGCAGCAACACATTGCTCTATATTCAAGACCTTTTGAACATCTACCAATCCAAGTTTATAACAGTCTTATATTCATATTTGTTCCCACAAATATGATCGACTACGGACATTTAGAATAACTAATTTATTCATGGATTTAAACATGCAAAAAATGGAACATAACACAATTTAAATGCATAATACCAATATTCATATAAAGTGTTAGCAAATACAAATGTTCCGATATCCAAATACATAAAATAGATCAAATCCAATCACTAGAATATCGAAGTCCCATGGCACAAGTATGACTTTCATGCTTAGCCCTTTCAAGGAGCTTCGTGAGTGGGTCCGCAATATTTTGATCGGTGTGAACTTTGCGAATACATATCTTTCCCTTTTCAACTTCATCCCTTATGTAGTTGAATCTCCGCTCAATATGTCTAGTCTTTTGATGCGCACGAGGTTCTTTGATTTGAGCAATTGCGCCCTCGTTATCACAAAGGATTTCTAGGGGTTCTTGAATGGAAGGAACAACCCCTAGATCGGCAATGAATTTCTTCAACCATGCAGCCTCTTGTGCTGCCAAAGAGGCGGCGATGTATTCTAACTCTGTAGTGGACAATGCAACCACATCTTGCTTCGAGCTTTTCCAAGAAACAGCTCCTCCATTTAGAATGAAGATGTACCCCGATTGTGATCGAGAATCATCTCGATCAGTTTGGAAACTAGCATCCGTGTAACCCTTTACAACGAGCTCCTCCTCACCAGATCCATATATTAAGAACATATCTTTAGTATTTCTAAGATATTTCAATATATTCTTGACTGCCATCCAATGACTATCTCCTGGATTTTGCTGGTATCTACTTGTCATGCTCAAAGCGCATGACACGTCCGGTCTCGTGCATATCATAGCATACATGATGGATCCTATAGCAGATGCATATGGGATTCCATTCATTTTCTCTTGCTCAACTTTTGAGCTAGGAGATTGAGAAGTGCTCAATATAGTTCCTCTTTGAATAGGTACTAAACCTTTCTTAGAGTTTTCCATCTTGAACCTTTTCAAGATTTTATCTATGTATGCACTTTGATTCAAACCTATTAAGCGCCTTGATCTATCTCTATAGATCCTTATTCCCAAAATATAGGCGGCTTCACCAAGATCCTTAATGGAAAAGCAACTTCCAAGCCAGGCTTTTACACCTTCCAAGGTTGGAATATCATTTCCAAATAGAAGAATGTCATCGACATATAATACTAGAAAGGTAATGATGCTCCCACTGGCCTTCTTATACACACAAGCTTCATCAGCGTTTTTGATGAAGCCAAATTTCTTGACTTCTTCATCAAAACGACGATTCCAGCTTCTTGATGCTTGTTTCAATCCATAGATTGATTTCTTTAACTTGCATACTTTATTAGGATGTTTAGGATCGACAAAACCTTCAGGCTGATCCATATAGACATCTTCCTCAAGATATCCATATAGAAAAGCGGTTTTGACATCCATTTGCCATATCTCATAGTCATAATGAGCGGCTATGGCAAATAATATCCTAATAGACTTTAGCATTGCCACGGGCGAAAAAGTTTCATCATAGTCGACCCCTCGAGTTTGAGTGAAACCTTTTGCTACAAGTCTAGCTTTATAAGTAAGCAAGTTTCCATGCATATCGTGTTTCAATTTGAACACCCATTTACTTCCAACTACTTTGGAATTTGGTGGTTCATTAACTAATTCCCAAACTTGGTTATCATACATGGATTGCATCTCAGCGTTCATGGCTTCTAACCATTTGTCCGAATCCGATTTGGACATTGCATCATGGTAGGTGGTAGGTTCATCAGAAACCATCATATAGCATTCATCCATAAGAAATCCATATCTTTCAGGTGGATAAGAAGCTCTACCAGATCTACGAACGTTTTGTGTGCCTTGATCAACTCCTTGATCATCTTCAACATACTTTTGTTGAAAGCTAGTGTCACCCAAGTGTGTATCTGTCAGTGGTTCTTGATCTTTTTCAAGTTCCACTGTTCTAGAACTAGTTCCTTCCATAAGGAATTTAGTCTCCAAGAACTCAGCCTTTCGAGCAACAAATACATTTTGCTCATTAGGATCATAGAAATAATATCCCAAATCATCTTTAGGATATCCTACAAAGATACATTTAGTGGATCGGGGTTCTAATTTGCTTGAGGTATCATGTCTTACATAAGCCTCACAACCCTATACTTTTAAATATGACAAAGATGGAACTCTTCCATGCCATATTTCAAAAGGTGTTCTCTCCACTTTCTTGGTTGGAGCCATATTTAAAATTCGGGCAGCAGAGATTATGGCATAACCCCAAAATGACAGAGGTAGTGAGCTTTTGCTCATCATAGAACGAACCATATCTAATAGGGTTCGATTCCTCCTTTCAGACACACCATTATGTTGTGGTGTTCCAGGGGGAGTTAGTTGTGAGATTATCCCACAACTTCTAAGATGATCTTGAAAAGCATCACTTAGGTATTCACCTCCTCTATCAGAACGAAGAATTTTTATTGTCTTGCTGAGTTGGTTTTCTACTTCATTCTTGAAAATTTTGAACACATCAAAAGCTTCACTCTTGTGTTTTAATAAGTACACATAACCGTAACGACTATAGTCATCAGTGAATGTAATGAAGTATCTTTCACCATTCCTAGTCATTGGCTTAAAAGGACCACATACATCCGAATATATGATACCTAATAAATCTTTTGCCCTTTCATTAATGCCATTGAAAGGTGCCTTAGTCATCTTGCCTTGTAAACAAGATTCACATACATCAAATGAATCATTTGATTTTGTTTTCAAAAGACCATTCTTTTGAAGTGTTAGTACGCGATTCTTATTTATATGGCCAAGACGACAATGCCAAATATAGGTTTCACTTAAATCTAATTTAAGTTTCTTGGTGGTAGCTTGGTACATTGAGTTGTCATATGATGTGCTTTCATGAACCAATTCATAAATACCATTTCTAGGCATGGCTTTAAAATAAAATACATCATTCATAGAAATATGGATATCATTGTTAACAAATTTAAAATCATATCCAACATGTCTTAAACGGGAAACTGAAATAATGCTCCTAGTTAAACTAGGTGCATACAAAACATTGTTCAATACAATTTCCAAACCATTTGGAAGTTTCAAAAGATAGTCTCCTTGGGCTTCAACTTGTACTTTCGCACCATTGCCCATAAAGAGACTAATGTCCCCCTTCTTGATGTTCCTTTTTCTTATGAACGCCTGTAACATATTACAAATATGAGTTCCACATCCGGTATCCAATACCCATATGTAAGAAAAAACAGTATTAAGCTCAATATATATCATAAATATTGTACCTGAGGTTTGCCCTGCATCCCTCTTAGCTTTCAACTCTTTGAGATAGGTTGGACAATTACGCTTCCAATGTCCTACCTCCCCACACTCAAAGCATGGGTCATTGACAACAACCTTTTGCTTCTTCATTTTTGGAGTATCCATTTTTTCCTTTCCTGTTCCTCTGTTGTTCCTTTTGTTGTTTCCCTTTCCTTTAGCAACATTTGCCTTTGGTCCGGGGTTGGCCCTTTTCTTTCCGCCTTCATTGATCATGTGAACGGGTTGAACCTTTCCTCCCATGCTAGCCTCGGCCGTTTTGAGCATCCCATGGAGCTCGGAAACGGTTTTGTCCCATCCGTTCATGTTATAATTTAACACGAAGGTCTCAAATCTCTTAGATAAGGAGTTGAGGATCAAATCCGTAGCCAACTCGGTTCAAACGGGACAATTTAGCCTTTCGAGGCGATCAATGTAGCTTTTCATTTTAAGAACATAAGTTAAGACGGGTTGAGAATCATCCATATGACATGCATGAAGCGCTCGAATCGTTTCGAAGCGTTCAACCCTTGCCTTTTGTTGGAACATTTCCTTGAGTTGGGTAATCATGTCGTATGCCCCATGGTGCTCGAACTCCTTTTGGAGTTCGGGAGTCATACTCGCCAACATTATGCAACTAACTTGCACGGAGTCATCGACATATTTAACCCAATCATTGTAGGCATCAACATTTGTTTCTTCGGGCTCATCGGGAATAGGATCGTCTAGTATATAGGATTTCTTTTCATGCTTGAGAACAATTCTCAAGTTACGAAACCAATCCACAAAGTTGTTTTGGTTAAGACGCTCCTTTTCAAGGATGGATCTTAGTGAAAAATTATGGACGTTTGGGTTGGGGTTGATTGGATTGTTAGCGGCCATCTACAAGATTAACAAAGTCTTTATTAGTATTTTCGATATCAAATATAAATTTTAATTGTTAATACCCTTTTATGTCTCATGGACAATTAATAATTAAAATCTAGAATCCAATGTTATATTTAAATGATGGTTAGGTGACCTTTATCCCATTATTTAAATTAACAAGGTAGTCAACGTTTGACAATTGTAACATTTTACAATTTCTAGTGGTATGGGATCGGTTTTAACATCTTATGTTAAGTCGGCATGTTTAATCCCATCAACGCCTTTGGTTACTATGCTTCGGTGACCCTAATCACATGGCTTCCAAGTCAAGTTGTCTCACTTATACACACATGTAAATTTATCTATACAAATGGTTAGGTGACCTTTATCCCACGAGTATAATGAATTTACCTTAACTTATAAGTTCCCTCAAGGTAGTTAGGTGACCTTTATCCTACAAAGAGTTCCCAAATAATTAAGTGTTGTATAAAAGATGGCGTTTTAACTTGTTTTTAAAGGGTCGTTTGAGTTTTTATATTCTAGTTAAAACTTTGTATCATGATGATAATTTTGAAATCCATATTTCAAAGTTCTTTTATAAAATCCATTTTTATAATTGTAGCCATTAACTTTTAATAAAACTCATTTTATTTTACCAAGTTAATGTCAATTTTAAAACCAATTTTTAAACTTTTATGTATGTCATTTAGTTTGTAGTTTTGAACATCCACATGACAATATTATCAAACAACCACACAAACATGACAAACATAATAATAAGTGCACAACATTAGCCAACTAATTTGACCACACTTGTTAGCCGAAACATGTGTGTCAAAAGGTCTCAACCTAAGGGACAAAGTGACACAAAATTTGTGTCAATGAACTCCCACTTGATCTTGCATCCAAATGCTTCAAGTAATCTTTTGTGATGTGATTTGAATGTCTTTCTTCACTCTTCCTTTTGGCCTCCAAAACAGCCCCTAAACTCTTTAAAGCCTTCTTGGAGATTACATTTACAAGAAAAAATGCAACTAGTCTACTTATTACATTCCAAATGAAATAAATAAAATTACATAACCAAATGAATGAAGAAAATCCTATTTAACTATTACAACCATTGAATAATTAAATAAAATACAAACACATCCACACATCACAAACAATCACAAGGTCTTTTGGCTAAGTTGTGACACTATAATACACAAACAAAAATCAACTTTTGATGCATACATCCATATAACCGGCTCTAGATGCCATTGTTGGGTCTTTTGGGTTTTATCAAAGTCATATTTTCCTTATAAACATGAAAAAATGCAGCGGAAGAAATGAACCTTTCATTATGTTATATGTGGTTAAAATCAAATTTTTAACATATAAAAGAAAACCCCAAACAATAAGGATCCATGTATATGAATGTCATACAATCAAAATAACAACCATAGGGTGTTTAGAAGACTACCTTCTTCCAAGCTTATGAGAAGGTTGATATGAAGAAGATGATGTTCCTAGAAAGGCCAAGTCTTCAAGATAGAAGTACCTCAAGCTTGCATACCCCAAGTCTCCAACAAACACCCAAATATGCTAGGATTTAGACTTGAAAAACCCTTCTCCTTTTGCTTTGTTTGTGCCAAAATCAAGAGAGAAAAAAAGAGAGAGTTTTTGCACTTGAGAGTTGAGAGAACACTATAGCAAATGCATGTAACAATTGTGTGTTTCCAATGTAGCTAGTGGGTTATGTAAAACAAGCAAATGCATGTGCATTTTGGGTGGGGGTGGCCGGCCACAAGGTGAGACCACATGGGTCTCACCAACTCAAAATCCACTTGCATTTTCCTTTTATACAATATATATAAATGTATTATAACATGTTATATACCTTATGTAACATATTATGTATTATACATAACACACATAAGTGTTTATTTTGCCAAAAAAACACATTCACATATTTCTCAAAATAAATTATCCATATAATTTACTTATATTTCTCAAGTGCATTTATTTAGAAACCCATTTCCTAAATGCTTCAAGTATTGATATTTATTTAAAGATCATATCATATAAATACATATCATAAGTATTTGTCTAACTTGTTATCGGGTATGACCTGACTTGGATCATCACATACTAGCCACGTCAATTTAATATGTGTCTTGGGCATCCGAAATTCCAACACTTTTATCTTGTCGGTTGACACACATCCAGATAAGATAAATAAAACTGCAACCACATCAGCGAACTCATGAGATCTATCCAATTAATGCATTCACCTCAAAAGTAAATAATCGAATTCCGAAAATGCTTAAACAGAGTTAATTGATAACAAACAATAGATTCTCACACTTAAGATTAGAATCCAAGCATTTATCAAGTTACTTCATTCAATAAGCATATTCAATTCAATTATTCATGATAAATTGCAAATCAAAATATCTGTCAAATACGTCAATTGAATTGATTATGTATAACCTATTTTGACCGAAACCTTAAGTATCAAAACTTAATCTTCCGTGCAATTTGCATAAAAGACCCAATTTAGGGTGTAACAAACACACTTAAATTCATGTCTTTACTTTACACTTCTTCCTTGTCACAATACACATTTTTCTTGTGATCACCAAGAACATAACCAAGTCCCTCTGGAAACCGAAAAAACCTTAAGTATTGTTGTCTCTCATGTAATAGAACCCTTTTATTATGAGCAAGAACCTTATGGAGCATAAAGTTACAAAATCAATCACAGTGACTTTTGTATCAAAATCACTCTAACCAATCTTGTAATACGCATGCTTAATACTGTCCTTGCGATATGCTTTACGGAGCATAAAGTTACAAAATCAATCACAGTGATTTTATAATAAAAATCCCTCTAATCAATATTATAATAGTCATGCTTAGTCCGACATATGCAATATACGCTATTGAGCATGAATTTTAAGAGTCAATCACAGTAATCTTAGGAACAAAGTTACTCTGATCAACTTAGAATAAACATGCTTAGTCAGATACATGCAATAGGTTCTAGAAGAAGCAAATGAGTAAACTTAAATGTCATATTTGGTAGTCATTTCTCTTGCAGTAACGACTCCCCCTTTAACCATTATTATATTTTTGTGTTGCGTTTTCTGATTTTCCACATCTAGTAGGTTCTAGAAGGAACAATTACTACAGAAGAGATCGGATATAGCAAATGAGTAAACTTAAATGCCATATTAAATAGTCATTTCTCTTGTAGTAACGACTCCTCCTTTAACCATTATTCTATTTTTGTGTTACAATTTCTGAATATAAGATGGTTCTTAAGAGATAGAAGCTAAGGGTTTCTCATTCCAGTTAAATGGACTAGAAACTCAAAACGTGATCGATCAAAGACCTTAGTGTAACCATCATAAGTAAATCATCATTGCATATTCATAATAAGACAACATCCATTAAATTAATAATCATGTTCTCGCAAACGATTTATTAATAAGCATAAAATAAAGTAATACTTTATATACACTCATGATGTATCATATTTTATACCATTACCCACGTGACTTTAGGACCAATTATTCGTTGTTTTTATAGTTTTATATCCAACTTTCGATGCTTTGAGGTATTGTTAAGTGTTTTCAGGATAGAAAATGATTATACGAAGTAATTGGTTGTTTTAGATGATTTATGGATGAAATGGGAGAAGGATTCGGTCGAAATCAAGTGAAAGACGAAGAAAACGAATTCTGGAAGGTGTAACGGTCGTTACTATTGTAACGAGCGTTATATAGTTGATTTTGGGTTTCACCTGTAACTTGCAGTCACTGACATAATGACAGATAGAATTTCAATGGAGGGTAACGGTCGTTACTTGCGTAACGGGGGTTACACGCATAGTACAAACGTAACGGAAGTTAGCCAACTAACGGCCGTTACACGCGTTTTTTGTATTTATAGACGATTAGGGTTCTGCATTCAGGGACGAATTTTAGGAGGGATTATCATAGCATAACTCGTGTTCTCAATATTCTTAAGTCAAACAAGCTATTAGGTTTTTCATCTTTTCAGCGTTGGATTACAATCATTGTTGCTACCGAATTTCCTTTAATTAATTGGTATAATATGATTTCTTCCGTTCTTGTTTGTTTTATTTATTTCAATATGAGTAGCTAAATTCTCTATCATCCGTATTGATGTAGTGATTCAATATGTAGGATTGCACGATTTTATAATTCAAAGTTGATTTTAATTAACGTTGTGTCGAGATCTTGAAAAAAAATTCCTTATTAATTATTATTTGATGTTGGTGGCATATGTGTTCTTTGTTAGTGGTACTAGTCGAAGATATATGTGATTTTCTATTAATTGTTTGTCTATAAACAATTATCACTAGTTCATGGTATGATAGTGAATGTCATTTAATAAAATGATTTATTTTGTCAACGTGTTGTGTAACGGTTGGTGGTACTACGTTATCTTCACATAGGTACAATTGTTAATTCGATAGTCAAACAAACTAGTTGGTTAGGGAAATTGTTTTAAGTGTTGGTCGTACCAGCTTTTACAAAGGAACTGATTAATTAGGTGATTTAAATGATTTTACAAACGTTGGTGGTACCAGTTTGTGTCTTTATTTTATCACGGTTATCTTTATCAACTTAACTTGAATTTGAACTTCATTAATGTGCAATCCAAACATGTTGTTGAGCGAGGTCAAGACGGATGACTTTTAAATCTCTTGAGTCATAAATTACAACCAAAATTATCTTTTCGATTAATCCTGAGAGATTACTGACTTTTCTACTAACTTTTGCAACGTGGCAACTCGACCATAAAAACCCCCATTTTCTGAATCACTTTATTTTTAACAATTGCTTTACAAAGCCCTTGTGTTCGACCTCAGATTTACCGGTTTACTATACTGCATGCGAACGGGTTCACTGCCTGTGAGTGTGTTGTAGTCAGTTTTCTAGTAGATCGTGTTTTATAAATTTTATAACTCGATTTCACACATCATGTTTTTGACGCCGTTGCCGGGGACTTATTTAAAGTAGTTGTTCAGTTTTGTGATTCGATCCTTCCTTGCATTCATTTGTGAGGAAGTTAATTGCTTAATTAGAAAGCTTTTATTTTTTGTATTTTATTTTATTTCTCCTTGTCCTAGGTGCGATTAACGTTTTATCTTGTGGTGATTGTACAGTGTAACACCCCGACTAAGGCGGAAACACGAGATGCCACAGAACGACATGGTACAAAAGATTTGAATATAAAATATCAACACATGTTTTCAAATGACATTCAAAATCCAAAAGATTACAAATTTAAAATGACGTCCAAATCCATTACATAACCAAATTCATAATTAAAATGATTAAATGTTTGCAATACTTGTCCAACCATACAAGCATATTAGAGTCCAAAAGGGCGGTCCAAGCTACGCACCTAAATCTTTAACCTGAAAAGCATGAAGAAGAAGAAGTGTCAACTACGAGAGTTGAGTGAGTTCATAGGTTTTTAACTAACAACATAAAGTGTATATATATATGTATATCCACCATAACCAAAATTTTGAGAGTCACCAAAATTTCCATGTATACCTCCAATATAACATTTGAAAAGCGTATGTTCCACTTACTATAATCAACCGTAATAAAATTACTATCATATAACCACAAGGGTATAATTCAATCAACCTTGATGAGTAAATGCTTGAGCCACTACTACTACCATTTTTTCAAAGTCCAATAATAAATAAATAAATCTTGCACGAGCTGTCAATCAAGTGCCGTAATAATAATAATATGAAAGGGGTCGTGCCATGGAGACGACCTAAGTAAGGTAGCTAGAACACCCGTGGTCGGACTGGAAGCGGAGGTTGTGACAAAGGCAACCAACCTTCCACCGTTACACAATTGGGTGGGTGGACGAAACCTAGTTGCGCAACTAACTAACTACAGGCCTCCATAATCGGAGTAAATAGTAGTGAACCGAAGAAAGCGGTTTGACAGAACTCAAGCTCATCATATAAATCATTTATCATAATGAACATACGAAACAATTTCATTTCATAATCATAATATCAAGAATCATTTCATATATATGTAATAATAAAAGCAATTTAGCTTATATATCATGTTTTTCACCCCGATAGTTAAAACACATAAAATAGTTTGAAAGAGGGCTATGACTCACTTGAATTGAGAGTGAAAGAGGGCTGATCAAAAGTGAGATCTCCGGCTAGTGGTGTCTTTCCTCAAGCAAGCCTAAACCATGGTATTCGAAATATGCACAACGTAAGTGTGTGTCGCATGACTAGTAAACTAGATCATGAGATGTATGCTAGTAGACTTGCCCAACTTTGGTTGTTGTTTAAATTATGGAATTCAAGTACATTATGTTGTTCACCTCATTTGGTTGGAAGACATTTGGTAGTAAAGGTCATTCATACGATTTTTGTTCGGTTATTGGAATTTCGGTAGTTTAACTTTGTTTTATATATATTTTCCATCGCATATTTTGTTTAATAACCATATTTGACATTTGTGTTCTCATAATATCAATATTGATATATCTTACTGATTTATAATTATTTATTTAGTTTAATATTATTTAATTAATTATTTACTTATTTTATTGGTTTATTAATCAAATAATTCCTTATAATTATTTTTAAGTCCTTAAATTATCTCTAAAATTCATAGATAATTATAGATGGATTATCTACTGATTTTCAAGCCTTTTTATTTGTAACATTGTGATTCTTATATTTATTTGTGCCTTATTTCTATTTATTTAATAATAATGATTAATTAGTGACTTTTACTTAATAATTTACTTTTAAATTGTATAATTCTTGTTCCCTTGCTTGTAGTTATTTTTCTCCAGTAGTTTTTGGTCACTTTTATCATTGGTTAAGTGGCTTTGATCAGATTCATGGTTTATATAATTTATTTATTAATTTATATATCTTTTAATTACCATTTTAATTCATTAAATCATAGAAATCCTTACAATTCACCACAAGAGTTTTAGTCGAAAAATTCCAGCCCTTTTTGGCAACTTATATCAACACAAATTCATATCAATTCAACCTCTCTTGTGTCTTGCTTAAATTGAGGATTTTATAGTTAAAAATCGTTTACCGAAATAGTGATTTTAGCCTCATTTCTTAAGCTATAAAGGTACTTCAAAATGGATTTTCATTCTTAACTCAAATATTACAGTAAGTTCATCATATTTTGGTGGTTCAAGTCGTGATAGTGGTGGTGGTGTGATATGTGTAATTTTGTGCTTTCGGTTAGTGATTTATTGACCCGAAAAGGTGATTTTTTTAGCTAATTCTTGCCATACATCAAGTGACTTGCATTTTATACATTTGGTATATCATATTTCCAGTAGGTTTGTCATGATTTCATGCTCAAAATATTATGGTGCATGTGTGTGCTCAAAATGCATTTTTACAAGCTTTCGGTTTACGATTTCAAGCATATTTTAACTTGTTTTGATCCAAGCTTTATACTTTTGATATTTTATAAATTTTTCCAGAATATTAACTTCAAGATTAACATATTTCCAGTAAATACAAGTCTCTAACCATCTCACAATCCAAACAACAATCCAATCTTCTTAAATCTAACATGCATGCACTTAAATCAATACTTTTTAACATAAGTCTTTATCTCTCTCAAATCCATCATCATGAAAACATATTTTTATGAAATATTCCAGAAATATATGTACAAATATTATATAAAATATGTTCATCTTTTTATATAAAAAGTTACTTTACAAACTATCAAAACACATCAACACTTTTTGATACAAACTTTTATGGATCTATCAATATAACATCAAATACATATTTCTTTATCAAATTTTCCAGAAATATTTCTTCATAATATACATTAATATGACCATCTTTCACAAGAAAAACCATATCAAAAGCTATATAATATATATCTACACTTTTGGGTCTTTAACTAGTTGAATCCTTGGATCTTTCTTCATGGATTTAACATGCATGAGCATGGAATGAAAGATCCTATCAACTTTGCCCTCATCAAGTGTATTTTTAAAAGAAAACATAAAGAAAACACAATCTCTTGATAAAACCTTTTTAATATAAACAAGAATAAGATTAAACTAGTAAAGAGATGAAGATATATACCCTTGAAGAACACTTTTAGATGATGAAAATGGTGCAGATTTTCGTGGCCTTCTAACCCCAAAAATACCCTAATTCTTTGCTTTAAACAACCCTTAAACCTTGCTTGGAATAACCCTTGTATAATCCTATAAAAACCTTATTATTGTTATTGCTTAAATTTGATTTATGTTCTTGTTTTATTGCTCTTTTGAATCTGAAAATTTCCAGGAAAAAGAAGAAGAAAAGTGTTTTTGGAGAGAAAGAGAGTTGTGTGTGTGTATTGGAAGTGTAAGAGAAATGATGATGGAGTGTGAGAGTGTAAGGTTGAGTGTGGGGATGTTATACCTTGGAGAAGGAAACTAGTTAATCATCTATTGGTGGTTTGATTTTGGGAAGGGGAAGGGGCCGTAAATTTGAAAGCCAAATTCAAATGGGTACATGAATTTTGTTGTTGTATTTTATGTATGCATATGTTATATGTAAGGTGCATGAATGTACTAATTTGTAAGCTTTTATGGTACAACTATTTTCCCACACATATATGTATATATGTGGCCGTGAGTTTTGTTAACAATTGAAAGAGTATTTGGTTTTTGTTAGTTATTATAGGTACATGTATGTGATGTATATATGTACAATGCATAAGTACTTAAGGTACTAGCTTGTAGGCTTTCAAAGTAAAACTAGTGTTCCCATTATTATATATGTGTATAAGTCATGTATATTTATGTGTATGGATATATTTTTGTATTTTTAGTTTGTTACATAGGTCATTGGTTGTAAATTTGTATTAATTTTTAAGCTTATATGCTTACTTATTAAGTTTTCGACGCTTTTACGTACATAATACTTCCAATTATATTTTTAGTTGAAAATTTTATTTATCATGATCATATCCTCTTGATTTGGTTTTATTTTTGATTTGTTGGGCATTCCATAAGAATTTTGATTGGTATCTCAATTTGGGAGTCTTAAATTATTATTATCGTATCGATTGATCACCTCTAAAAATTTTTGTTCCGAGGTATTTTCATTAGGAAATTCTTATACATATCATTACCTTTAGATTACTAATTTGGGGCATTACCTACTAGCTTCAAGTATAACTATGGCTTGCGGGAACGTAGACAACCTAACTAGCACATATATAATATTAAAAGTACGGTTGTTACATACAGGCTCTATGTAGTTGATGAATACAAGAGCTTCTAGCAAAGCTTTGGTTAGTCCCTTGTAAAATCCGGGAAAAGTCAAACATCGCTTAGTGCAAAACAACAACACGGAGCTGTGAGTCCCTCGATAACTACAGATCGCTCTCGAGATCATCTATTATTATGTCGTGAGTGCGGAATCCTCACGAGATAACTGGTTTGATTAGTTAACGTGTATATCGCTTAATTATCAAGTAGATAATCAGCCATATGATGCTATATTCGTTTCTATAAGCTATAGAACGAACTTAGTGGTCTGGAGTACGTGTATGTCGAATGTGTTCCCTCATTTTAGGGTATTCATTCGTATATATATGTTTCAGATCGAATTGGGCTTGCTGGGCTTTGTTCTTACGAACTTAGCTGCCCAGCCCATGTAACGAAGTTAATCTTCGTTTGTCCCAAACGAAGTTTATCTTCGTTTGCCTCTAACGAAGATATACCTTATCTTCGTTAGATATAAGACTTAGTTATATTCCTTAGTGTTTCATCAACAAGGAATCCTAACACATATTATGTTTGTACTTGTATAACACACAACAAACACCATACATAACATATATATAACACCAAAACATGTAATCGATCATTACCAAAACATAAAGTCCATAATCTATCAATTACATATATAGATACGACATAAATTAACATAATGTCTTAATCTAAACGACATATCAAATCTAAGTTGCTGTTGTCACATCAACGTACGTCAACAAACTCCCCCTTGACAGCAGCACCTTCGATTTCTGATCATGCATCAAACAACAATCTTTTGCTATTTGCATGAATATCTTCATGTAAGCAGAGTTGAAGTATCTTACGATATCGACTTTCTTCATGCTTCCAAAATGGCATGAACGAACACTCTGTATCGTATAACTTTCTCAGATCATTTCTTGAGAAGTTCACCAGCTACATCGGATCATATACTCTTCTCAACAAAATCTTCTTCTTTGAGTCTGCATACATCTTGGCTTCACCAGAATTTCGATCAATTTCCCAATTATCCATCTTGTCCAAGACATCTTGTGCCCATTTCTTGGCAGGGACTTTGATCATACATTTAATATCATGTTGAACATACTCAACTGTTTTATCTGGCTTGACCACTCTTTTCTTCGATCTTGGCTCAATCTTAAACTGGGGTTTATCTGAATCTTTCATGTTCTTTCTCAACCAGAAATCATTTCGGAGATTCTTACCAACAACATCAGCTAAGCCATCATCGCTTGGATTGATAATCCAGTTATTTCCAAGCTCATGTAAATCTTCTTCACACAAACTCCTGAAATGTCTCTCACACCACGCTAAGTACTGACAACCTTCTGGTCTTTTAAGAACAAATAACTTCAGTTCATCATCATAAAACCAACTCCAGATGATTGTCTTGTACTTTGCAGCATCTTTGTCTGAGATATGAGTCCAATACAGATTTGGTTTCCATGTTTCCCTATGTACTATCCATTCATTAACTCTTTTCTCGGGAATATGTCGATCAACCATATGTAATGAATCATCATCTCTGAGAGGAACTGGAAAATCATTTGGATTGAATGGTCTTGTCACGTTAATCTCATAATCAGACGGAATCAATGCATCACCATTCTTAGCATACACAACAAAATGTAAAACTTGAGTTTGGCTACTGAATGGAACTTGAAGCATTCTTTCCCGAACATCTGATCTCTTCTGATCCAACACTCTACTTTCTTCAATCGATGGATCTTCAGGAATTGAGTCCCATACTTCATCAAACCCATAAGGCTTATTGAATATGTTAAGATTTGGTTCAGGAACAAATTCACCTTCCTCGAACTCATCACCATCAAAGAATAAATCTGTATAATCTGGATCATCTATTTAAATTTACACAAAATGAACACCAGAATAGAAAGAATAATCATGATAATTATAATAAAGATGAAATGTACTTGTATTGAAATAAGATAGATTACATTTTCATTACACAAAATGTCATAACTTATTACACACAATCAATTATACATTCTATCTAAAAGTCTTTATAATAATCAAAATTAGAAACCTGAATCACGAGGAGCACCAGAAGGACCAGCACCAGTACCAGAAGCACCAACAGCAGAAGTATCACCTCCTGTCTCCCCCCTCGATCTCTGCACCCTTTCCTTTATCTTCAACTGGGCGAGAAACATTCCTATCACCAGCATTATTAGCATCATCATCGTCATTCTGACGTCTTGGTTGAACCGCTGACAATCTGCAGACCTCTTCAGGAACTTCTCCCCCTTGATTCTTGACCCAGTTGATCAAAAAAGTTAAGGCGACGCGAGTATCAGTGAGATCAGACTCCAAAGTGCGAACTCTATTCTCCAAAAGATCAATACGACGACCAAGCGACGAATCGGAAGGAAGTCAGTAAGATAAGGAAGGAGCCACCAGAGGACGTAAAACTGGTGCTTGTGAAACAATAGGAACAACAGCAGCAGTTGGGCTTGGAGGACCAGGCATTGCTACAGAAGAAGCTTTAACAACACGTCGACGCTTAATTCTAGTATATTGAAGTTCAACACCCCCTTGCCGCTTCACCGGACTAACCGAACTGGCTCTGTTCACCGGATCTTCCATATCTTCAAAAGTCTCACGCAATTCAGAATCATGCTGAGCTGCAATATCAGGATCAATCTCAGCAGCATCAGGAATGGAGTTAGCTGAATCTGAAACAGCGGGAACAGCATGACAAGCCTTGCTTCTACGCTCCCTATGGAACGCAACACCCTCTTGATCAAACGACTGATGTGAATGTTCGCTTTCAGAAGCAGCCGAGATATCATGAATCATCTTAGTTCGACATTCAGCAGCAGCAGAATCATCTGTGTCTGTCTCATTTGTAGCAGCAGAACCGTCAAAACTATCAACATCACCTCCATCATTTCCATCATCCGAACCATCAGACTCATCCCGTGAATCATCTTCAGAACCATTAACAGAACTTTCAGAATCACCATAATCAGAATCTTCATCAACATCATCCACAAACATATCATTCTCAAAACGAGATCGATAGTTTGGATAAATCAGGTGACCAAAAAGTGGTGGATCATGAAGACCAGCCACATTACTCGTATTGGCTTCAAGATCAGCAAAAAGACACGAAGGCCAAGCATGAAGAACGTAGCGAGGACCTTGGTCATATACTAAGTCAGGACAAAAATGTCTAACTATAGCCATCACAAAGCGAGGAAACAAAAGAAATCTCTTCCTCCCCCTAGCATTTATCTAATCAATAAACTCTTGATAAAAGTATCGTGAGAAAGGATAAGGTCGATTATATACCAAAGCAACCATCTGTGACGCAATCTGAGCAGACAGTTGATCAAATCCAGCCTTGCGATTGCTCAAACAGACGAGCAATGCATACGCCAGATATCACCATCTTCCCTGAAAACCACTTTTGTCAAAAGGAAGTTTGACCTGGCCAACAAATCCCATTCTCTGAAAGCAGCGAAGAAGAAGTTCAAACTCGTAAGTCATCTCGACGTCTTCCTCTTCTTCTACGTCCGGTTCTGCTCCTAGATGCAAAATAGTACGAAGCGATTCAGCATTGAAATCAAAAGTGATGCCTTCAACAGTAGCTCGTACAAAACTCTGTCCTTCAACCATGACTTCATGAGCAGTGGACCAGAAAGAATCGATATACTGCGTAACAAGTCTCGGCGAATCACAAAAAGCAAAAAATAATCGCGAGCGAGCAATGTAGTTAAACATTTCATGAAAATGTTCGCAATTATGCTGATCTGGATCAAGATTCAGTGCAAGATTATGCTTCTTCATAAACTGACTAGGAGCGAGAGCCATTTCTGCAAAACCAATCACAATATCGAAACAAATATAAATAATCACGATAAATGGATTGCAGAATTGAAAAACCTAATCAATAATTTCGCAAGGTAAAACTACACAAAATTATTCAAACTAAACGAAAATAGGCACTAAATTCGTTAAGTATACAGAAACGAAGATAGAATCTAAATTCGTAAGCAGTAACGAAACGAAGATAAATCTTAAATTCGTAAGAACTAAACTTAAATTTTCACCTAACGAAGTTTAAGTTCGTAAGGTCTAAACTGTACATGCAAGTTCGTAAGTTATAACTTATCTACTAAGTTCGTAACTTATAAACGAAGTCTAAATTCGTTTGGACACAACTAAGAGTGTTAAGCCTTGCTAAGTTCGTTTCTTATCAACTAAAGTCTAAGTTCGTAAGGCATCATCTAAAGTTAACTTCGTTTCTACCCAAGTTAAATTCGTTCAATCCCAAAATCTAAGTCCATGTTCACAAATCTAAATTCGTTTTGAACTAAAGTCTAAGTTCGTTTGTACAAGTCTAACTTCGTTTGAATAAACCAGTTAATGATTTCAAAATATAGATATATAGAATCAAAATGAATCAAATCGAAGACACATAGAAAACCTAGATCATTTTCGTGAATGAAAATAACATCAAACACTTACTTAGATCACAGTTTGCACAACGAATCAAGAAAACGAATTAGATTGAAAGAAAAGAAAAGAGTTTTGGTTTTAGGGTTTTGCTCAAAAATAAGAGGAATTTTCGTTTTATGAAGAAGAAACGAAGAAAAACCTCATTATATAGTGAAATAACAATGGGCCAACTATGGGTCGGGCGAAACTTCACAAACGAAGTTAGCCAAACGAAGATATCCTTCGTTTGGACAGAATAATTTCGAACTATCAAAACGAAGATAACAGTTATCTTCGTAAGAACAATTCAAGGTCAGAAAATATTCCAGATTTCAGCAAGTTTCTGAAAATTGTTCAGATTTTCATCCAAGCAATCTTCCAAAACACAACCATTCATCACAATCTGTATATGGCAAAAACTCGTTAGAATGCAACCTGTTCATGCCTTGTACTAAAAACGTGCTGATCACTCAAATTCATAATCATAATGTAAGTATATAACCGAACATTATAATCTTGAATGAAAACCCATGGTTTAAACACTAACCATAAACAACCCTAAAAATAATCAATTTATATATGAACCTCATTACCAATGACGATTATGACACCGAGAACTTCCTTTGATCATGGATATGCGAGACGGCAAACCATCTTGAAACACGTAAGTCCCATACTAGATGCCGTCTATAAAACTAATCAAACAATGAACAATCCAACAAAAATTCACTGAAGAACTTAGTAAAGTATCCAAAAGTATGTCATAAATCACAGCATGAAATTCAAAAGAAACTAATATCAAATTTGATTATTTTCATTAAATACATGAATCATAAATAAATAACTATTCCAAAAACAAGTTCATGTATTCATCCTTCACATGCTCAAATCTGCATCACAAATATTATCACTACACACCAAGGATCTTATCGTCATGATATCATCCGTGTAAATAACAATGTAGTAACAGAAATCAGCACTCCAACTTTATCTTCTTAACCTGAACACTGCATACTTACCACAGAACTCATCAACACATTGAGAACAAAACAGTATAATGCAGAAAATTCAAGTTACAAGTACTCTCAATCAGGGTTAACAAATATGAAATAACTTAAAAATCTAACAAAAGATCAAGAAAAGTCATTTCTTGTCAAACCCTAAAATGTCACCACACAAACTTAAACAAACCCGATTAATAATTTGGTGACAAGTGAAAATTGTGAGATTTCAAATAACTTTGGCATTTCACATAACACTTGAAAAGATCATTTTCTAAACTTAAACAAATTAATGTCCATATTAGAAAATCTTTTTCTTTGTAAACAACCACACAACCTCATTAAAAATTCACCTGAAGGAATTCAGCAAAACATATACTCAGAATTTGAATAGGGTCTCTCGTGCAATAAGAACTTATAAAAATACTATTTGACTCAATAAAAAGAAAAATAACACAGAATAAAAATTGCAGAATAATAAACTAATCTAGATTCTAATTAACTTGACGTTATACATTATTTTATACATTATTCACATTATGCATGATTACTGCTGATTAGATCAGTTTAGCATGTTACATAAGCCTACGGGTGAGAAATAATTCTCTTATTATATGTTTTGAACCGTGACCCAACAGCGATTACCGGTATGTTTGTCCTCTTAAACAATCGGTAAGTCCAGTTTCCTTTGTGTTATGACACTTTCGACATACCCTGGCCAAGGACAGTCACCATGTAACCCGAGTAGCCTAATATGCCATTGGATAGTTTGCAAACTTATGTAACCCACATTCAGATATACTTTCGTAATCGATACAAGCACTAAGATAAAAAATATTCAATATATTCAAGAACATCCTTAACCAATCATGAGACACTTTGTGGATAACTGAATTGAATTATTTTGTGATTTCACATATTTGCTTCTGCATTTCATGATTTATAAGGAACCCGTGATTTTCTATGAGATCCATGTAGCGAACTTTCCGACAACCTATCCCAAGTTGGAAGCTTTAGGTAGGCTAGGTATACAAAGATGCCCCGAGGACATACTTGTCCGAATCTCAAAGACCACATTAGCCCCTTAATTTGCATTCATTTGATTTGCATAACAATATCACATTTACTTTCATGCTCATGATTGGTAGAGGTTCTTGCCTATTCATTGAACAAATCTTATAGTAATGCTAGATCTTTCACAAAATTTAAGGTCTAGATCAATTCATTACTGAAAAGCAAGCAATCTCTGCTATATATCTGAATATGTTTCCCACAAGAACAATGTATAATTTAAGTTCAGATTGAAGGAAACCTTGGTACTTTGTGTCTACCGATATATCCCAAATTGTAATCACTGAAATAATCAGTTATATTACGATTAAGCAGGCTTAAAAGCTAAAGTATCGTCACTTCTCATCATTTAGCGCATTAACCTTACTTTATTCATATTCTTTGGATTTTCTATTTTTCAATGTTTTTTGTATTTTTCTGACACTAGATATATACAAACTTATACTAAGACAACTCTTTTTGTATTTTTTTATGACTCTATCTATGTACGACTTACACTACAAAGACACGAAAAATAACTTTAAGTTCTTTGAGAGAAACTACTCGGCATTCTTCATACCATTGAGTTGAAATAACAACTCAAGACGAGGTCCATCAAAAGCTGAAGTATATAGATCAGCAAGATTATCATCAGTAATAACCTTTTCTAAATGAATAAGCTTTTTCTCAAAACAGTCACGTATGAAATGATACTTTATATCTATGTGCTTGGTGACTTTAAAGTTTTTCGGATTCTTGGTAATATCTATGGCAGACTTATTATCAATACAAATAGGAGTATTGGAGATATTCATACCATAATCGCGCAATTGTTGCTGTATCCAAAGCACCTAAGAACAGCAATATCCAACAGCAATGTACTCTGCTTCACAGGAAGACTGTGCAACAGATGTCTGCTTTTTGCACTGCCACGATATAATTCTCCCCCCTAAAAGCTGACATCCACCTGAAGTTGATTTCCTATACGAGTTGTCACCACCATAATCCGAATCAGTATAAGCTACAAAGTCAAAAGAACCATACATGGGATACCAAAGACCTAGATGAGGCTTGGCTTTCACATAACGAAGAATTCTTTTTGCAGCTTTCAAGTGAGACTCTTTCGGATTAGCCTGATATCTAGCACACATAGAAACAGCAAAGGTGATATCTGGACGTGAGGCTGTCAGATACATCAAGGATCCAATGATAGCTCGATATTGAGTTGCATCGACGGATGGATCATTAGGCTTATCAGGACACAACCCATGATTAGTCTTAATGGGAGTAACAGCATCCTTAGCATCAGACATTCGAAACCTAGTAAGAAGATCTTTGACATACTTGGTCTGATGTATAAAAAGCCATCCTTCAGTTGATCCACCTGTAGTCCAAGGAAGAAGGTTAATTCTCCCATAGCACTCATCTCAAACTAGCCTTCATGCTCTGTTCAAATTCCTTGCACATTTTGTCATCAGATGAACCAAAATGATGTCATCGACGTAAACCTATACAAGCAAGTAGTCCTTCCCTTTCCATTTAATAAACAACGTGCTGTCTATAGAACCTCTGGTAAAACCACTTTCCTTCAAATGAGTTGACAATTTTTCATACCACGATCGAGGAGCCTGATGTAAACCATATAAAGCCTTATCGAGACGATATACTCTATTAGGAAAGTCTGGATCCTCAAACCCAGCAGGTTGTTCTACATACACTTCTTCTTTAATGTCTCTATACAAGAAGGCACTCTTTACATCAAGCTGATACACCTTAATACCTTTATAACTAGCATATGCCAGAAATAATCGAATAGCTTCAAGTCTAGCTACATGTGCAAATGTCTCATCGTAATCAAAGCCTTCTTGTTGCTCAAATCCTCTAACCACCAATTGAGCCTTATTTCGAGTGACTACACCTCTGTCATCTCGTTTACAACGAAAAACCCAACACGTTGTTAAAAGAGATTCACCCGGAGGTAAGTCAACTAACTTCCATACCTCAAGCTTTCTAAACTGAGCCAATTCTTCTTGCATCGCCTCAACCCATGACGGTTCCTTAAGAGCCATACCAACATTTTTAGGCTCAACCTGAGAGATAAAGCAATAATACAAGTACCAAGTAATTGCCCCAGTATCCTTAACTTCAGCAAACATACACGACGGTTTCTTAGATTGATTCCTCGTGCGAACAGAGGCAGAAGCATCACCAATGATTTGCTCGACTGGATGATCCTTGTTGACCCTAGTTTGAGGAACCTTATCGACTGAAAGATCATCTCCCAAATTCATCTGCACATGTTGCTCTGGAGTTTTATAATCTGGAGTGTTAGGCTCCTCCTGATTTTCACCTTCTGTGTCATCAGTATCATAGAAAGGAGAATCAGGTAGAGGTACATGCAAAGGATCAGTAGGAGCTAAAGGAGCAGACTCTAAGGTAGAATCTGCTACTTTTGTCCCACCAGATTCTCCAAATTCATAAGTAGGCTCAACTATTGGTGAGGAAACAGAAGAAGAACCAGAAACCGGTCCACCATCCAGAGGATCATGGAGAGTAACGACATCCTCCACAGTTGGAACACCTGCAAAAGAAACAGGACAACGAAAAGAAGTGAAGACCCATCATAATCAAAATTATTAGCAGAACCAATGTGTACAGCAGGTTTATGACTGACAATTACGACATTTGTACCAAGATCTACTTGCCAGTCTTCTGATTGTACACACGCCTAATCGTGTACTTGGAACATAACCCAGAAAGAAACCCTCCTCAGATTTAGGTTCAATTTCCTTGAGGAAGAGTTTTAAGAAAAGTGCAAGGACACCGAAAGGCTCAACATTCTGCAAATTGGGCTTTTGTTGTTGTGCAACAGTCATAACTAGTTTTCTTAAACCGTTTAACTGTCAAAACCCGATTTAGAATGTGACAAGCTGTATTCACTGTCTCCCCAGAAAGTAATAGGAAGCCCTGAATCAGCAAGCATCGTCCTGGCTGTCTCAATCAATGTCCTGTTCTTCCGTTCAGCCACGCCATTCTGTTGTGGCTCATATGGTGCACTGTACTGATGTTGAATTCCTTGGTCAAGCAAAATACAGTAATAGTATTGTTCTTGAACTCAGTACCATTGTCACTCCTGATTCTCTTAACTTTGACTCCATGGACATTTTCAACTTGCTTGATAAAATCCATAAATCGTTCGGCGGTCTCATCCTTGGTCTTCAGAAAGATACCCATGAGTACCTCGAGTAATCATCAGTGATCACCAAACAGTAAGACATCCCTCCAATGCTTCTTTTGTTCACAGGACCAAAAAGATCCATATGAAGTAATTCGAATGGTGTTGAAATAGAGTAGTACTTTTGATTTATGCGAATGCTTATGTTGCTTCCTCCTTTCAAACACGTACACACTTATCTTCCATCCCAAACTTCTTAACTGGCACACCGTCAACTAACCCAAGACTAATAAGTTCATTCATCTTCCGAAAGTTGATATGTCCCATTCTACAATGCCATAGGAGAGATTCAGACTCATTTGCCTTGCTCAACAAACAAAGGGGCCCTTTGGATTATCAACACCTAAAAGTAGGCCATAGATGTCTCTCTTCCTAGGAGCTTTGAGCATTATCCATTCTCTGGAATACCAAACCCGGCTTCAAGATGTATGCCTCCTTTTCTGTGAAAATGAACATTGTTGCCCTTATCACAGATCTGTGAGACACTCATTAGATTGTGAGTAAGTTGTTCCACAGTTAACTCTTTCTACAGTTAGTTGTCCATTGACGACATCTCCTTGACCGTTGATGTTGCCGCCTTGGATCCAGCAAAACTAACATACGACCCTGTATACCAGTATAATTGGACAAGAGCTTCTTGTCCCTGTCATGTGCCTGGAGCATCCACTGTCAAGGTACCACAATGAATGGTTTCCTAGGAACTCCTTGCACATAAAATGAGAAAACTAGTTTTCATTGGGACCCAAACTTCATAGGTTTGGGTCGTCCTTCTCATCCTTGAGAATCAGTTCAGTCCAATATCCATTGCTAGAAGCCGTGGGTGTGACTTGATTCTCACTTGTCTTCTCACTGGAGAAGACTTCTGACCTCTCGTCGGAGAAGGTCTTTGGGAATGAGGCCAAAAGAAGGTCTAACACTTGAGTGTATTCGGTCATAAAATGAATTACGACTTGGAGGTGTTTGTGACCTACTCGAACTCCCACTGGGGTAGTGAATCTTTAGCCTTAGGGATGACCTTTTGGTGAGATTCACCTCGATGAGGTATAGTAAACGGTTTTGTAGAAAGATTGAACTTTAGTCTCATGAACTGTTTTATCATTACCCAACCCCTTTTTCCTCCGAGGTGGAAACCTTTGAAGGAGAACCCGATCTCG